>NC_085866.1:2500-5000 GCF_034702125.1 Engraulis encrasicolus
ACACACATTCAAATGTGTTGTCCCTGAGCACACACATTTTTTGCCATTTCTGACACAGTACTTCTTAGAGTGTAGTGGTAACAGTCCCCATGCCGCTACAGCTGACTTCTTCAGGTCAGATTTGAATAGTCATTGTGGATGTTGTGGTGAAAATAGCTCGGAATAGATGAGTATAAATGTGGTCACAGGCTTCATTGTCTCTAGATGCCCGGCGGACTGTCTTGACTGAAAATGCAGGCCTGTTTTTTTTCTCCCAGTCTTGCCCTACACACACACACACACACACACACACACACACACACACACACACACACACACACACACACACACACACACACACACACACACACACACACACACACACACACACAGTGTGTATCTAACTCTTGGCTTGAAGACAGAATGAGGTGTGTTTTCCGAACAGGCGTATCACGGAGGACGTGTTGTGTCCCGTGTGTATATATATATATATATATATAAACTGCTATAACTTTTTAATAATTTCACCAAATCTAACATATGAGGTATGCATGGATTCAGCATTAAGAGGAGGAGCTGGTGAGCTAAGTATTTGGTTACCGGATTAAAGACACACTATGTCATGAACACACTTTTAGCCCATGGACAGCAAAATTCAGGGTTTTTTAACCCTCAAGCGACCGGCCTGTTTTTGCGACTAATCTGACCGAGCGGGGTCATTTATGACCCCAAGGAGTTTATATAGAAATACCACTATATAAACTATTTTTGGGGGTTCATTCAAATTTATTTACATCTTGCACATACTTGTCCCTCATCTAAAGCAAAAAAATGTGAATTTGAACATTTCATTGTTTTGCTAAAAATTAGTCAAACTTACATACGTATATGCTAAATATGATGTATACCCTCATTTGCATATGTAAACATCAAAATACAAAAAACATCCAATACATTTTTTTCTTCTCTCATCATCAGTAATCAACTGAGAAAGTTTCATGGTGATATCTATCATCTACATTTTTTAGCCTATTCACTTGTAATAGTCCTACCATAATAATACAGTATATTTATGCTAATTATGGAAATTGCTCAAAGTGAAACTTTGGGAAACCAAGCTAAATTCTGTCCATTAGGCCCATAGATGATATTTCTGCAATAAAACTTTAGGGTACTCAACATTTCTGGGTTCATGAAATCACAAAATCAGAGAATATGGTAATTTACATAGACAAAACCATGTCTCAAACATATAACCTTATGCACACTCAAAATTTCTCTGAAACTTTTTCTGGACATTGTAGCTGTAAAAAGGTGTCTTCCATATGTATTAGAGCAAAGAAATGGTTCAACTGATGCTTCAGCCTTTGAATAGCCATATAATAAGGACAATTCTAAAAACGGCATAAATTTCTACACTGATGACATGTTTCCTCCCTCTTTGTTCATCAGGATGACTTCCATGTCATATTCTCATCATGTGTCTAGGACCACTGTGCCATGATATCAACAAATATGGAGCAATAACAGAGGAAATGCTACCTGGGTGCCCTCACAATATGCTTCGTTGGCTATCGCAGGGGTGCCCTATTTATTTATATAATACATTATATTTTAATACTATAAATGTTTATATTATGAATATTTTAGGTCTGCTGACCATGGCATGCCCCAAGACACAAAATACAAAAACCAGAGTTTGAAAATTACAACAACAATGGACATTATAATGCTGAGTATCTCATGGATCCTCTCGGGGTCATAAATGACCCCAGAGGTGTTTTGATTATAAATCCCATATAGATGGTCCAAATCTCACAAAAATCATTCACAACATGCACAACATGTGTATTGACAAACTCCTAGAAGGACAAGTTTTTCTGATGAAAAATGCAGAAATGGTGTATGAAAATATGTGCCCGGGGTCATAAATGACCCCAGTCGGTCGCTTTAGGGTTAAAGATAAAGTTCGTTTGCTTTGGCACTCGAACTGTGTCTCTGATTCAAACTCTGCAACGATTCAAAGCAGCTGTACTAATGAATGGCGATTCCCATAGGCCGAGGTGAATGGAAAAATGTAGAATAATGATAAACTATTGATGAACAATTAATATGCTTTCCTGCAAGCATACTAAATAAACTGTTAGAGAACAATTAGTATGCTTGCTGGGGGCAAGCCTTTGGCAAGCACTAAATAATACTATAAGACTATTTCATAAATGGTAGACACAACCATCTCTGTCATCTGGGAACTGTCCATTTGTTACCAGCGCAGTTGACAGGAATGAAAACCGTTCTTATTATCTGCATTTGCCAGAAATGCCTGCCAATCTGGTAACAAATTAACAGTTCCCAGATTTGGACTACACTAACAAAGATGCAGTTGCCAAAGATGTATTCCAACTAGAGGTGAAGTGTACTAGTACTTGTACAAATAGACCTGCCAGATCTCGGTGCAAGTGCATGAAGGTAGAGTTAAAGTGCACACGTCTGTGCAAGTGCACATGCAATTTCTAAGACT
>NC_085866.1:17500-20000 GCF_034702125.1 Engraulis encrasicolus
GAGGTGGGCCCCGAACATTTGTGACAATTTCGAGTGGGCCCCAAGTGGGAAAAGGTTGGGAACCCCTGATCTGGATAGCCAACAGAGGAATTGTTTCCACATTTGTTTTCAAGTCAAGTCAAGTCAGCTTTAATTGTCACTTTCATCATATGCACAAGACATACAAGGAAAAATGAAATTACGTTTTCTCTCTATACCATGCCAGGACAAGACATATACAATCTGACATAAAGTGCAGACAGGACAGGTAACAGTGATGGACTGGTAACAATGGACAAAAATAAATACAGTATAAATGAACATTTAACATTTAACATTTTACATTTTACATTTAACATTGAACATTGAACATTTAACATTGAACATGTAACAAAGATAAGACAAGATAAAAAAAAGAAGACACTACAATAATAGAAATAATTGTTTTACTCTACTATAGCAAAGGGGACTCAACTTTCTGGGTAGTGAAGTGGGGCCATACCTGTCAACCATCCCTAATTCGAGCTGTCAACCTCGTGCACCGTAGCGCTTGTGCGCCCACTCTTTTCCTCAGAAACCGTCAGTTCATGCAACGTATAAAACAGCCTCGGAACAGCGAATCATGCGATTAACCTAATCACAACCTGTACCAGCACGAAATTTAGCACGAACAGACAACTTGTGCGACAAAACAACAAGAAGAAACGCATTGCGCTCATTTCATTGTTTTGTTTTCATTGCATTGTTTCTCCATGCTGTAAAACGTGTGCTGAGGGATTTTAGACAGGATCTGTCTGTGCACGCGCGCTGTTGTGAAAAGCAGAGACTGTCTCTGTCATCCCGTTGACTGTCAAAATTTGGCCTTTAGAAAATTTCCCGGATTTTGCCTTAAAATATGGGAATTTTCCCGGATTTTGGGAGCTCAAAGTTGACAGGTATGAGTGGGGCTCTGTCTGTGATGACAGTCACCAGACATATTTCAAATACCGAGGTCAAATACTGCGTGCTGTACTGCATACTGTACATTTAGAATGCTTCAAACATTTCAGTCAAACTCTCAAGTTTGTTTTCATAAATCACTGCCTTGAGGATAAATGGAGGTGGCGTATACAGACTGAATTTATGATTGCTGATCATATATTGATTGTCACCATGGATAAATTTTACACTACTGAAAGAAAGAACCACAGAGGACATGACCTATATATCGCACACTACAGGAAATGACGTCTGTGTCCTCAATGGCAGTTACGGCCATGCCCACAACCCTAGTGATGGTCACTCCATCACACTACTGCAAAATCAACGTGGAAGATCGGTGCATCGACCCCCACAGTCTTGTCAGTAATGCAATTTTCTATCCGTACGCCTGTCTGACTGTCTGCATGTTTTCTCTGTATATATCGCACACTACTTTTTTTCTGAACGCACCCCTTTAGCTGTACCTAAGACAAGCCGTGCACCCCCATCCCAAATGTCTACACGTGTATACGCACCAAAAAAAATGATTTAAGTGATTAATTACAATGATTCTTACTTTTGACATTAATCAATACTTAAATGAATTTACATGGGGACAAAAACATGTTTAAGTCTTAGTCTTAATTTGGCCTAATTATAATGTTTGGAAGCAGAATTTTGGTAACAATCTCAACACAAACAAAATTCCGCGCACCCCCCGGGGAACCGCTGCACCGGTGCATTCTGCCTGTTGGTGCGACGCCTTTTGAAGCTAACCACTGCACTAGCGCCTTTTGAAGCTAACCATTGCACTAGCGCCTTTTGAAGCTAACCACTGCACTAGCGCCTTTTGAAGCTAACCACTGCACTAGCGCCTTTTGAAGCTAACCACTGCACTAGCGCATTCTGCCTTTTGAAGCTAACCTCTGCACTAGCGCATTCTGCCTGTTGGTGCAACGCCTTTTGAAGCTAACCACTGCACTAGCGCCTTTTGAAGCTAACCACTGCACTAACGCCTTTTGAAGCTAACCACTGCACTAGCGCCTTTTGAAGCTAACCACTGCACTAGCGCCTTTTGAAGCTAACCACTGCACTAGCGCCTTTTGAAGCTAACCACTGCACTAGCGCCTTTTGAAGCTAACCACTGCACTAACGCCTTTTGAAGCTAACCACTGCACTAGCGCCTTTTGAAGCTAACCACTGCACTAACGCCTTTTGAAGCTAACCACTGCACTAGCGCCTTTTGAAGCTAACAAGTTATTAACGGTAATGCACTTGCATGCGCTTTTGTCACGTGACGAGGTCTGCACAGTTTTCCCATTGTTTTGCCACAATATTGTTTTGCCTGTTGCTAAACGCGAAAACGTTCTTCTCTGCCCTTACCAAAACCATCCCTAACTTTCTGCTACTTTACTTTTAACCTGTCTTTACTTATGCCGAGAACAGTGAAATAAGCAAGGGATTGGAGAATTTCTTGCAAAACATGTGTGTTTGTGTGTGTGTGTGTGTGTGTGTGTGTGTGTGTGTGTGTGTGTGTGTGTGTGTGTGCGTGTGCGTGTGT
>NC_085866.1:25000-30000 GCF_034702125.1 Engraulis encrasicolus
TATTGTCCTCAATAGGTGACATAGTGTATTGTCAACAATAGGTGACATAGTGTATTGTCCTCAAGTATTGTCCTATCACAGTGTATTACATGGGCCCTCATCAATATCTCACCTCCCATCCTCCTCATAGAGGTTACACAGTGTGTTACTTACATAGGATCTCATCAATATCTAATCTTTCTTATTGAAAAACATAAACACTTTAATGTTTAATCGTTCTTTTGTAGTTTACAGTATTCTGTAATCACGTGTCCTTGGAATGATGGTGCTGAGTCCTGGGGGTGGAACATTAAGCAGTTGTTCTGGTTGTTGTTCTGGTTGTTGTTCTGGTTGTTGTTCTGGTTGTTGTTCCTTGTCTTTTTCTTTTGTGTTTTTCTTTTGTAACTTTTTAACTTGCTGCCTCTTGGCCAGGACTCCCTGGGAGAGGAGTCACTGTGACTCAACGGGACCTTTCCTGGTTAAATAAAGGATACATCATTTTTTTAAAAATTTAAAAATAAAGTTCTGCAACATGTAGTGTTCCGCCCCAGCAACACACTCCTGCAGTAATACAAGGTCCTTGGTCACTCTGCAGGTTTGGGGTGTGTGTGTGTGTGTGTGTGTGTGTGTGTGTGTGTGTGTGTGTGTGTGTGTGTGTGTGTGTATGTCACTGCAGGTTGGGCGTGGAGGCCCCCAGAAACGTGCCAGTGTGTGTGTGTGCGCGTGTGTGCGCGCGCGTGTGTGTGTGTCATTGCTATTTAGGCGTGGAGGTCCCGAGGTACGTGCGCAGGTCTGAGAGGTTGGAGCAGTGTGTGTGTGTGTGTTTGTGTGTGTGTGTGTGTGTGTGTGTGTGTGTGTGTGTGTGTGTGTGTGTGTGTATCCTTGGTCACTGCAGGTTAGGCGTGGACGCTCCCAGGTAGGTCCTCAGGTCTGAGAGGTTGGAGCAGTGTGTGTGTGTGTGTGTGTGTGTGTGTGTGTGTGTGTGTGTGTGTGTGTGTGTGTGTGTGTGTGTGTGTGTGTGTGTGTGTGTGTGTGCGTGCGTGTCACTGCAGGTTGGGCGTGGAGGCCCCCAGGTACGTTCGCAGGTCTGAGAGGTTGGAGCAGTGTGTGTGTGTGTGTGTGTGTGTGTGTGTGTGTGTGTGTGTGTGTGTGTGTGTGTGTGTGTGTGTGTGTGTGTGTGTGTGTCACTGCAGGTTGGGCGTGGAGGCCCCGAGGTACGTTCGCAGGTCTGAGATGTTGGACCTGATGATCTTGGCGGGGATGGCGGCCATGTTGAGGCGTTGGTACGCGGCGTATCTATGGCAACCGCCGAAGGAGTAGAAGTAGTCGCCGCCCCTCTCGCCCTTTATCCACAAGACGTCAATAGGGGGCACTACCGAGCTCACCGAGTCTGGGGAACGCTGTGGACACACACACACACACACACACACACACACACACACACACACACACACACACACACACACACACACACACACACACACACACACACACACATTTTTTAAGTAAATGTAGCGCCAGACGATGACCTCGCACCAGTTTGATCTACGTGCTGTGTGTGGAAGGACAGGACAGCTGGGGAAACTTGTGTAGGGGTGTGAGACAACGCTCCTACCAGGGGTGTAGTGGGCGCGGTACGCACGGTATGCGGGGGTACGCAGTCCACCCACTTCTCCTGATATTTGAGATTTATGAAAAATCTTCTGCCCATGTTTGAATACAAAAAGGAATGTTCACATAGCAGTACTGCAAGTGATTGACCAAACAGATGATAACGGAGAAGCAATGACGTAGATTAAGGACAGTTGAGGGGTTAGACATGATAAGTTGCCTAAAAATTTGATGACTTTAAAATTCCCCACTACACCACTGGCTTCTACACAACACGTGAGTGGGGAGGTGGGGAGGAGGTGGGGGGGCCTGGGATGTGGGGAGGTGCGGATCCTGGCGGGTGGGGAGGTGGGGATCCTGGGAGGTGGGGAGGTGGGGATCCTGGGAGGTGGGGATCCTGGGAGGTGGGGGCCCAGGGAGGTGAGGATGTGGGGAGGTGCGGATCCTGGGAGGTGGGGAGGTGGGGATCCTGGCGGGTGGGGAGGTGGGGAGGTGCGGATCCTGGGAGGTGGGGGCCCTGGGAGGTGGGGGCCCAGGGAGGTGGGGATGTGGGGAGGTGCGGATCCTGGCGGGTGGGGATGTGGGGATCCTGGGAGGTGGGGAGGTGGGGATCCTGGGAGGTGGGGGCCCAGGGAGGTGGGGATGTGGGGAGGTGCGGATCCTGGGAGGTGGGGAGGTGGGGATCCTGGGAGGTGGGGAGGTGGGGATCCTGGGAGGTGGGGAGGTGGGGAGGTGCGGATCCTGGGAGGTGGGGGCCCTGGGAGGTGGGGAGGTGGTGAACTGTTGGAGGCGGTATGCAGACCCTTGCAGACGAGTATCAACGCGGATAACCAACTGCGGGAGTTGCAAGATCCAACCGCATTCGCATTTATCCCGCGATGGTTTCACAACAGTCTGCCTGCTTGCCTGCCTGCCTGCCTGCCTGCCTGCCTGTCTGTGAGAGCGTCGACGTAACATGACTGAAAGTTAGAGAAAAAATCTAACCATCATGCAGCATTGTCATCCAGAATGCATTGCTGTCTGCATGCCCATGCAGCCATTGTGCGAAATTGATCGCGCCCACTCTCGACCTGTCTGCCTGTCTGTCTGTCTACTCTGTCTGCCTGTGAGAGGTAGCCAGGGCCCACACTGTAGTGGGCTGTGGGTTGCCTTAGGGGTCAAAAGAGCTTTCAAACAACACCTCAGACATCTTTTTGTGACTTACACTGACTGATGTAATCAAGGCCGAATGCGTAGTGTCCTACCCTCATATGTAAACCTTTGCTAGTCTGTTTCTCCCTTAATATTGGTGTCCGATTCATGCAATTCTGGGGTGCTACCTTGCTACTAAACAGGCACAGCAAGTATGATTGAAATCTGTGTCGGTCGGGTCCCAAAGTGTCTGATTTCACGTGAAATGACCCTTAGGTGACCATGCTCTCTCTCCATCTGTGTATCTGGCTCTGGGTGGGCATACTTATGCAAAAAATAAAAGAAATGTAAACTGTTACCCTTTTGTCTGTCCCCTCTCTGTGTCATGGCACTTGAGCCAGGTTGGGACTATAGTTACACACACATGGAGGTCTGCTTGTCAACACACTTCCTTGTACTCTGCACTGCTGTAGCCTACTTTGCATTTCCCCACTGAACCACACGTCAACACACATGTCAACACACACACACACACACACACACACACACACACACACACACACACATTTGCATTTCCCCTTATATTGTCCACTGCGCGTTATTTTACCTGGCCCCGTAAGCTTTTACAAAAAAATAAATATATATACAGAGAAAGAAACAAAATATCTAATATGAAGCAATACCATGCTCTCACTTCGCATAATATTTTTTTAAATAGGCCTACAGGAGTACTGGGGCTTTGAGATAAACAAATACTACTGTATTCATCTAAATACAATGAAATAATGAAGTCATTTCATCATCCCCCCCCCCCCCCCCCCCCCCCCCCCCCCCCCCCAAAAAAAAAAAAAAACAACAATACAAAGAAAGAAAAAATGTATGAATATAAATATAGCCCAGTAGAGTAGCCTAGAGTAGCCTAGAGTAACTTTGTTGGTTCCCGGGGGGATTCAGCATTCAATATGAAGCAATAGCATGCTCTCACTTTAGCCTACATTCTTAAAATGTAGACCTATACTCAATACAGGAGATTGGGGCTTTGAGATAATTCAAGACTATGTATTCATCTAAATGGAATATAATGAAAAGGTGACCCTATTGTCCCCGTTTTTCTGGTGTAGTAGGCTGCTGGTATGTCCCTCTGTCCTCTTCTGTAAATCGCGTGGGCAAAATGCCGTGCGCAGTAGGCTAATGTGTAAACACCTGTTTACTACAGTAATGAACACACACAGGCATTTTATGTCTCACGCCGATAGACTATGTTTCCCCAAAAAATTAACAACCTCTCTCTCTCTCTCTCTCTCTCTCTCTCTCTCTCTCTCTCTCTCTCTCTCTCTCTCTCTCTCTCTCTCTCTCTCTCTCTCTCTCTCTCTCTCTCTCTCTCTCTCTCTCTCAAACACACACACTAACGTTCTAAAATATGTCCTCATTTTTCCAGTCATGGAGATGGTCACATTAGTTCTCTACCTCTATAGTTTCCATGAGGCTCCGAACTTTCTCTTCGTCCAGCGGTACCGGTGGAATGGGTCGGATGATCACGCGCATGGGCACGCTGTGGACCTCCGCGATGTTGTCCGAGTGGATGGATCTGGTCTCGTGCGGCGACACCGGTAGGGAGCCCATTTTACCGTTATGAATATGAGAACTCAAACAGCGAGACAACGTTAACGTTAGAGTGGTCCAAGTTAAAGCCTTCGAGGCAGACGACGCACCACCTCTACTAACGAACTGCAACATCACCGTGACCAGCAAGAAAATAAACAATTTGACACCCGGAAGTACTCCACGCACAATGTCCATGTCTATGCGCACGCGTCCGTTCCACCAATGCCAAACAAGCACTGCTGCTGCCACAGCAAAAAAATAAAGAAATAAAGAGGAATAAACAAAAGACTAAAACACAAAAGATATGAGCGACATACAGAAAATTGGAAAGCAAGTAAGATGTTGACAGTGATTGTTGTTGAAAGCACAGCCGACGATAAAAGTAGGTTATCTATTGCGAATAGAGGAGCAGGGTGATAGGCCTAGCCTATATGTTATAAGTTTGTTATTAGGCTATTATAGTTGCCTGTGCCAGATAGCCTATCCACTAAACCCCCCATACTCAAATAGCGGCCCGCGGGCCACTTGTGGCCCGCGAGGCATCTATTTGTGGCCCTCGAATAATTCTGAAAAATTAAAAAAAATATATATATTTTTTTTTTGGTCCGATCGCGCTGCCGGCTCTTATTTTGAAATCGCGCCACAGACGCTAGGAAGATGCGTGCCGTGTCTCC
>NC_085866.1:35000-40000 GCF_034702125.1 Engraulis encrasicolus
AGAGGAGGATGGGGAGAGGAGAGGAGAGGAGAGGAGAGGAGACGGGGATAGAGGAGAGGAGAGGAGGATGGGGAAGAGGAGAGGAGAGGAGAGGAGAGGAGAGGAGGATGGGGAAGAGGAGAGGAGAGGAGAGGAGAGGAGGATGGGGAAGAGGAGAGGAGAGGAGGATGGGGAAGAGGAGAGGAGAGGAGGGTGGGGAAGAGGAGAGGAGAGGAGGAGAGAAGATGAGAGGGGGATAGAGGAGAGTTGAGGAGAGGAGAGGAGGATAGGGAAGAGGAGAGGAGAGGAGAGGAGGATGGGGAAGAGGAGAGGAGAGGAGAGGAGAGGAGGAGAGAGGAGAGGAGGACAGAGGAAGATGGGGAAAGGAGAGGAGAGGAGGATGGGGAAGAGGAGGAAAGAGGAGAGGAGGATGGGGAAGAGGAGAGGAGAGGAGGATGGGGAAGAGGAGGGAAGAGGAGAGGAGAGGAGGATGGGGAAGAGGAGAGGAGGAGAGAGGAGAGGAGAGGAGAGGAGAGGAGAGGAGAGGAGGATGGGGAAGAGGAGAGGAGAGGAGAGGAGGATGGGGAAGAGGAGAGGAGAGGAGAGGAGGATGGGGAAGAGGAGAGGAGGATGGGAAGAGAGGGAGGAGAGGAGGATGGGTAGAAGAAAGGAGAGGAGGATGGGGAGAGAGGAGGATGGAGAAGAGGAGAGGAGAGGAAGAGAGGGATAGAGGAGAGATACTCATTGCTTATTCCCCACAGGTCGTTTTCCCTGACCATTACTCTGATTGTGTGTGTGTGTGCGCGCACGTGTGTGTATGTGTGCGCGAGTGTGTGTGTGTGTGTGTGTGTGTGTGTGTGTGTGTGTGTGTGTGTGTGTGTGTGTGTGTGTGTGTTTGAGTGTGTGTGTGTGAGTGTGTGTGCGCGCGCGCGTGTGCGTGCGTGCGTGTGTGTGTGTGTGTGTGTGTGTGTGCGCTTGTAGAGAGTTGCTGACGCTGCAGTCGCCTGCTGGCGCTCGACCTTCCCCTTCAAGGTCACACTCCGACTCAATTACTGTCTCACACACACGCACACACACGCACACACACACACCACCTGTTCAGCAGAGGGGGAGGGGCAATACCAACAGATGAAAGTGGAAGAGAGAGAGAGGAAAAGAGAGAGAGAGAGAGAGAGAGAGAGAGAGAGAGAGAGAGAGAGAGAAGGAGAGAGAGAGAGAGAGAGAGAGAAGGGGAGAAAGAGAGAGAGAAGGAGAGAGAGAGAGAGGGAGAGATAGGAAGAGAGAGAGAGGAAAAGAAAGAGAGAAGGGGAGAGAGAGAGAGAGAGAGAGAGAGAGAGAAGGAGAGAGAGAGAGAGAGAGAGAGAAGCGGAGACAGAGAGAGAGAGAGAAGGAGAGAGAGAGAGAGGAAAAGAGAGAGAGAGAGAGAGAGAGAGAGAGAGAGAGAGAGAGAGAGAGAGAGAGAGAGAGAGAGAGAAGGAGAGGGAGAGATAGGAAGAGAGAAGGAAAGAGGGTGAAAATGAAAGAGAGATAATGAAAGTGATAGGAATAGAGAATGGGAGAGAGAGGGGAAGAGAGAAGTAGAGAGGGGGGTGGAGAGAGAGAGAGAGAGGAAGAGAGAAAGGGGGAACAGAGAAAGAGAGAGAGGAGGGAGAAAGGATGTTATACGAGAGGGGAATGATGATCTGAGAGAGGGAGTAAGAGAAAACGAGAGGGAGAGCAAGAGGGAGCGAGAGCATGAGAAAGAGAGAGGGAGAGCAAGAGAGAGGGAGCGAGAGCATGAGAAAGAGAGAGGGAGAGCAAGAGAGAGGGAGCGAGAGCATGAGAAAGAGAGAGGGAGAGCAAAGAAAAGGAGAGAGAGCAAGAGAAAGAGAGAGGGAGAGCAAAGAAAAGGAGAGAGAGCAAGAGAATGGAAAAGGAAATGGTGAGAACTGGGACAAAAGAGAGGGATAGCAGAGGTGTGTGTGTGTGTGTGTGTGTGTGTGTGTGTGTGTGTGTGTGTGTGTGTGTGTGTGTGTGTGTGTGTGTGTGTGTGTGTGTGATGAGAGAGGGGCCCAGTGGTTTGAGTGTGCTCACTCCTCTGTCTTTGTTCCACTATCCACATAGACACGCCCCCTCATCATGGCAACGCCTCACACCTGCCAATCAGAGAGCAGACACATTACATGCCCCGCCCCTTCTATTGCTATGAAACAGACTGAGAGACCCGTAGCATTGCCTGTGTGTGTGTGTGTGTGTGTGTGTGTGTGTGTGTGTGTGTGTGTGTGTGTGTGTGTGTGTGTGTGTGTGTGTGTGTGTGTGTGTGTGTGTGTGTGTGTGTATGCGTGCGCGTGCGTGCGTGTGTGCGTGCATGTGTTGTTATTGTGCAAATATGTGTGTGTGTGTGTGTGTGTGTATAAATTCTTTCTGCAGTGTGTGAGAATTCTTTTTTTAGGAATATCCCTCTCATTGGTCAGAAGCACTAGAGGTCAGGTCAGTGTGTGTGTGTGTGTGTGTGTGTGTGTGTGTGTGTGTGTGTGTGTGAATTCTTCCCCCTCGCTGGTCAGAGGCAGTGTATTATGGGATGTTAGACATCCACTGGATGACATCATTGTCATGTGACCCTGTCACCATGTGACCTAGGCGGCATTCCAATATTGCTCACTTGCCTGCTTGTGACCTCATGATGACGTCACAGACGACAGAAAATGAATTCAATATCTTGAAAAAGCGCAATGCTAATGCAATTTCCTCATTTCCAATTGGGAATGAAGAATAGTCCCCCAAAACAGGCGGGACGGAGGCCGACGGAGGCGGGGCGTCAGCAACATGCGAGGCCCCAAGCACTACTTGTATTTAAATCATTAAATGGAATGGGACCCACATATCTACTGGATATGTTTCAGCTGTATGCACCGGCCAGGTCACTAAGGTCAACAGAGAAGAATTTGCTGGTGATTCCAAAAGTCAAAACAAAGTGTGGAGAGGCAGCCTTTAGCTTCTATGCTTCAAAGCTTTGGAATCAGCTTCCAGATGACGTAAAAAATGCACCCACTATTGATAGCTTTAAATCTAGACTCAAGACAAAGCTGTTCTCAGATGCTTTCTTAAATTATTGAATGAAAAGACGGTAAAATAAGAGAAGTAAATAAGTAAAATAAGAATTGTTTTTCAAGGTTTTATGTTTATTTATGTTTTATTTTATTATTATTTTTACCTTATGTTTTATCTTAATGTTTTAAATGTTTTTTTTGACTCTAATTCATTTCCCTGTTTTCCTTTCATTTACATTTGTTAACTTTGTGAAGCACATTGAGTTGCACCTGTGTATGAAATGCGCTATATAAATAAACTTGCCTTGCCTTGCCTTGCCAAGCACCAGTGGTGGACGGAAGTCTGCATATTGGAATGCACCCCAAGTTAGTGTCACATGATCAATGCATGACATCATCGCTGTATGACATCATCACTGTATGACATCATCACTGTATGACATCTTGCTGTATGATATACCGTAATCACAGTATGACATAAATTATGACATCATCACTGTATGACATCATCACTGTATGACATCATGTCTGTATGACATCACCCCTCCCCCTCCTCCGGCCCATGACATCAGTGTGTGTGTGTGTGTGTGTGTGTGTGTGTGTGTGTACATACATGTACATGTGTGCGTATATGCGTGCATGCATGTGTGAGTGTGTGTGTGTGTGGATGCATTTGTGTACATGTGTGCGTATATGCGTGCATGTGTGCGTGCGTGTGTACATGCGTGTGTGTGCATATGTGTACATGTGTGCGTATATGCGTGCGTGCATGCATGTGTGTGAGTGTGTGCGTATATGCGTGCGTGCGTGCATGTGTGTGAGTGTGTGTGTGTGTGTGTGTGTGTGTGTGTGTGTGTGTGTGTGTGTGTGTGTGTGTGTGTGTGTGTGTGTGTGTGTGTGTGTGTGTGTGAGTGTGAGTGTGTGTGTGTGTGAGTGCAAGTGTGTAAGCATTAAGTCCACCACCAGGTCTGGTCTTTGTACACGTGTAATATTTTATTGCCCTTGTGTGTGTGTCAGAGTACAGCGCCCTCAGAGTTCATATTCACAGCAGCGAGTTATTGCCCAATAGCATCACACCTGTTCTTGACCTATAGCCTACAGCCGCATCACACCTGCTATTGATCAATAGCGTACAGGCACCTGTTATTGCCCAATAGCGTACAGGCACCTGTTATTGCCCAATAGCGTACAGGCACCTGTTATTGCCCAATAGCGTAGCATACAGCCGCCATCACACCTGTTATTGCCCAATAGCGTACAGGCACCTGTTATTGACCAATAGCGTACAGCCTTCTATACTAAAAAGCTGGTTCAGGAAGAAACCCGGTTACAGTCAGTTAAGAGGACTCCAGGACTCCAGACTCTTCTATTAGATCAGTGTTTCTCAACAGGGGTGCCGGGGCACCCTGGGGTGCCGCGGGCCCCCCTCAGGGGTGCCGCGGAAACGTGGCTGATAAATAAATTGTGTAATATGATACATATTTGTCTGAATTGATATTCATCTGCCATTTACGGACAATAAAGCAAATATAGGTCGCCCCAGTCAGCTGCAATTTTGAAGGTCGTGATGTCGCAAAATGTGTTACTTTTCTAAGCTTTGGTGGTATCGGATGCGATGCCATGTTACGGTTTGTTGGTTTGGGGTGCCTTGAAATTTTTCATGAATTGAAAGGGTGCCTCGCCTAAAAAAAGGTTGAGAAACACTGTATTAGATGATTTACCTCCTAACTGCTTTACTCCTGAAGACAAATAGGACTCCAGACTCTTCTATTAGATGATTTACCTCTTAACTTAACCTGCTTTACTCCTGAAGACAAATAGGACTCCAGACTCTTCTATTAGATGATTTACCTCTTAACTTAACCTGCTTTACTCCTGAACCAGCTTCTTAGTATAGGCCACAGGTGTGTCACTGCTATAAACATACACAGTCTGGTACAGAACGCCCGATCGCACCTGTTCATATTCACCTGTCGTGGTCAGAACGCCCGA
>NC_085866.1:62500-95000 GCF_034702125.1 Engraulis encrasicolus
CCTCAGCTGAAAAGACATTACATTGTAATAGTAGCATAGCCTACTTTACTGCCAACAAAGTGTCCTTGCATACTTCAAATTCAGTGAATATGTCAAAGTGTCCTTACTTGAGTGTTCCCTTGTAGAGAATGTGTTTAAGAGGGGAAGGTCTGAGTGTCCTAAAGGCGTCTCAAGAGTAAGTGTCCTCTTGAAGGTGCCTAAGTGAGGAGGAGGGTCTGAGTGTCTTGAGGCTGTCTCAAGAGTAAGTGTCCAATTAAAGACGTCTTGAGAGCAAGTTCTTCTGAAAGTGTCTAAGTGAGGAGGGCGTCTTTAGATTAAGTGTCCTCTTGAAGCCGCCTTAAGAGTTAAAGGAGCCCTCCTGCCAATTTCAATATGCTGTTGTATTGCTCACGCTACCCTTGACTTGTCAGTACCCTGTGACGCCGCAGTTTTTGGCTCAGCCCTTTCCGAGATATGAGCTATTCTAATGGGGGAAACTTTTGCATACATTTAAAAAAAAATGAACATAGCCCAATATTTTCCCAAAAGGTTTCGCTGTTTGCTAGCTGTCTGCTGATGTTTCATAACCTTTTGAATGTTTTTGGGAATAAATAAAAATGTTTTTTTGGAAAACAACAGCACATTGAAATTGGCAAGATTTTAAGTGTCCTCCTGAAGCTGTCATATGATCCAAGAGCTCCTTGAGGATCACTTAGGCATTTAGCATGCTAACAATGCTAAGCTAAGCCATTTAACGAGATAACGAACCCGCCACTCAACTTTGTCCTCCACGTCCTCATTATTGTTATGCTGAAGTGAAGCTGCTGAGTCGGTGTGTGTGTGTGCGCGCGCGTGTGTGTGTGTGTGTGTGTGTGTGTGTGTGTGTGTGTGTGTGTGTGTGCGCGCGCGTGTGTGTGTGTTTGTGTGCGTGTGTGTGTGCGTCTGTGCGTGTGTGTGTGCGTCTGTGGGTGCCTGCGTGCGTGCGTGTGTTCCTCCGTCAAGGAAGCTGCCTAATGAAACATTTGACTATGTTACACCAGATTTTTTTTCTCTTCTTGTCTTTGCCTTGTTTTTGTGGAGTTAGAAAATGTAATGTCAAAATACGCCCTGTCCCGTAATGGTGAAGTTATGAAATATGCCCTATGTTATAAATACGCACTGTCCCGCAATGGTGAAGAATCCTTTTAAAAAACATTTCTGGATCCGGATCCGGATCATGATCTTTGTGATCCTGCTGACAATGAAAAGGAAGAAAGGAGTCGCACACTGGAGCTGAATGCAAAATCAAAAAATGTATTAAACAAAGCAGAAAAAAGTAAATAAAACCGACAGACAAGGGACAAACGTTTCGGGTCTAGCCCATCCTCATCTTTGTTTAATACATTTTTTGATTTTGCATTCAGCTCCAGTGTGCGACTCCTTTCTTCCTTTTCATTATACTGCTCTTGCAATCACGCACCGAGCGAAACGCTCAGGATAAGACATTGGCGCGGACGCCACCGAGCGAAACGCTCAGGACAGGATAAGACATTGGCGCAGATGCCACGCCACCATTACTGATCCTACTGACAGACAGACAGGCAACACACAGACAGACAGACAGACAAAGAGACAGACAGACAGACAGACAGACAGACAGACAGACAGACAGACAAAGAGACAGACAGACAGACAAAGAGACAGACAGACAGACAGACAGACAGACAAAGAGACAGACAGACAGACAAAGAGACAGACAGACAGACAGACACACAGACAGACAAAGAGACAGACAGACAGACAGACAGACAGACAGACAAAGAGACAGACAGACAGACAGACAGACAAAGAGACAGAAAGACAGACCAAAGCGAACGACAACACATCCTCCTTGCGGAAGTCAAAATAAATCTACACTTGGCGCTATACCTCTGTAAGCTTTATTTCACTTCACTATCTTCTATTTATCTCCCGTTTCTCCTCAGTCTAAACTCACCAATGTGTGTGTGTGAGAGAGAGAGAGATAGAGAGAGAGATCTCACAGGTTGCGGGCGACAGGTTGGTGTGTGTGTGTGTGTGTGCTTATGTGTGTGTGTGTGTGAGTGTGTGTGTGTGTGTGTGTGTGTGTGTAAGTGTGTGCTTATGTGTGTGTGTGTGTGAGTGTGTGTGTGACCTTTTGTCTGCCAGAGGACGATTCCATTTACAGCATCTGGTGCCTCACACCCCCTTTGTGTGAAAGAGAGAGAGTGTGTGTGTGTGTGTGTGTGTGTGTGAGAGAGAGAGTGTGTGTGTTTGTGTGTGTGTGTGTGAGAGAGAGAGAGAAAGTCTGTGTGTGTGAGAGAGAGTGTATCTGTGAGAGAGTGTATGTGTGTGTGTGTGTGAGAGAGAGAGAGAAAGTGTGTGTGTATGCATGTGTGCGCATGTGCATGTGTGTGTGTGTGTGAGAGAGAGAGAGAAAGTGTGTGTGTATGCATGTGTGCGCGTGTGCATGTGTGTGTGTGCGTGCGCTTGCATGCGTGTATGTGCTTGTGCTTGTGTGTGTGTTTGTGTGTGTCTGCACGTGTGTGTGTATGTGTGTGTGTGTGTGGGCGTGTGTGTGTGTGTGTGTGTGTGTGTGTGTGTGTGCGTGCGTGCGTGTGTGCGTGCGTGCGTGCGTGCGTGCGTGCGTGTGTGTGTGTGTCTTTGTGCTCCATGCTGAATAGCCTCTATTGGCAGCTTCTCCACTTAATTAAGTGCTGCCACTCTGGCCCTCTCTGTTAACGCAACACACACACACACACACACACTCCTGGACCTATCTGAGAGACTGTGTGTGTGTGTGTGTGTGTGTGTGTGTGTGTGTGTGTGTGTGTGTGTGTGTGTGTGTGTGTGTGTGTGTGTGTGTGTGTGTGTGTGTGGGTGTGTGTGTGTGTGTGTGTGTGTGGAGAGACAGAGCTATGGCCTCTCACTCACAAGGCAATCAGCATAAATGCATATGTGTGTGTGTGTGTGTACATGAGTGTGTGTGTGTGTGTGTACATGTGTGTGTGTGTGTGTGTGTGTGTGTGTGTGTGTGTGTGTGTGTGTGTGTGTGTGTGTGTGTGTGTGTGTGTGTGTGTGTACATGTGTGTGTCTGTGTGTACATGTGTGTACGTGTGTACGTGTGTACATGTGTGTGTGTGTGTAATATGTAAAAGCAGTTGTTGGACGTTAAGCTGTTGGATATGTAAGGGCCATTAAAATAAATAGCAATACATTACACTACATTATATTACACTACACTACATTACATTACATTACACTACACTACATTACATTACATTACACTACACTACATTACATTACACTACACTACATTACACTACACCATTACGTAAGGGTTAACGTTCGGCGAGAAGGTCGCTACCGTGGAATAGCAGCACGACAGAGAGAATCTTTAGACCCCGACGCGGAGCGGAGGGGTCTTGTTCTCTCTGAAGTGCTGCTATTCCACAAAGCGACCGACTCACCGAAAGTTAACCCGCTTATTATATGGATACACTCGCCTCCAAAAGAGTTGTCGCCTATCCATCTGTTTGGAATAACAGCTAATAACCTGACTTTCAATAAATCACTTGGCTTCAGAAGTCACTCATATGAAAGCTACAACCCTCTCGAATGAAAATGTTTGTACAAAAATAAATTTCATGCACCAAAGAAAGATTGACCCTTTATTGAACACAGACAGGGCAGATTTTCACAAGACAAAAGTTTTGTCGCCTATCGAACATAATGTGAAAATGAGCAGATAAGTCACTTCAAAACACTTCAGATACGCAGATTGGGTGTCATACTTAATCACTGAATCACTCTCACTTCTCCAGAAAACCGACTTTGGCCTTAGGTGTATGTTTAGGGTCATTCTAATCATGGAAAGCAACACAATGAAAATCAATGGAGTTCAATGAGAGATGGTGACATATTCGCTATTCGTAGAGCAATACATGTTTAACTTCATGATTTAATCAATGATAAAAGCCCTCAAACACCTGCAGCATGCATGCAGCTCCTCATAAGAGCTGTATCTGTACCATGTTTCACTTCATGCACCATTTCTCTTTTTTCATATTCTTCATCTCCAACACCATATAGTTTTGATGCTATCAGTTCTAAAATGGTTGATCTTGGGATCTTGACTTCAGAGTATGAGTCCCATTAGCCTTCATTTTTGTCAGAATTAGGCCTGACATACTCTTGGCTAGCTTTTTTGAGACAGGACAGTGGGAGAGACTTCGTTGGTGTTAAAGGTGAAGAATTTGGAAAAAATACATGGTGCCTAAAGTCAAACATGGGAGGGATACAGCTCTTATGTGGAGCTGCATGCATGCTGCTGGTGTGTGAGGGCTTTTATCATTGATTACATCATGAAGTTAAAAATGTATTGCTCTACGAATAGCAAATATGTCACCATCTCTCATTGAACTCCATTGATTTTCATTGTGTTGCTTTCCATGATTACAATGACCCTAAACATACACCTAAGGCCAAAGTTGATTTTCTGGAGAGGTGTGAGTGAATCAGTGATTAAGTATGACACCCGATCTGCGTATTTGAAGTGTTTTGAAGTGACTTATCTGCTCATTTTCACATTATGTTCGATAGGCGACAAAACTTTTGTCTTGTCAAAATCTGCCCTGTCTGTGTTCATTAAAGGGTCAATCTTTCTTTGGTGCATGAAATTTATTTTTGTACATACATTTTCATTCGAGAGGGTTGTAGCTTTCATATGAGTGACTTCTGAAGCCAAGTGATTAATTGAAAGTCAGGTTATTAGCTGTTATTCCAAACAGATGGGTAGGCGACAACTTTTTTGGAGGCGAATGTATACTTAAATGACTCACACATGGCGGGGACATTTCTTTAGGCCTATTTAATGTTAAGATTGTTGCTGCGCAAAACAAAACAGTGCCGTTGTGGAACACCGCTAGGCAACAGCTAGGTAGCCAGGACAACAGGTGTTGTCTATCACAGCAGCTGATTAGAGTCTCGTTGAAAAGTCGCTTTAGCAGTGAGAAGTCTTGTTGCCATTGACAGCGGTCTGTTATAGACCAACCCGTCCGTTATCGAAAAATAACAGACGTGCGAACGTTGGGGAGCCCCGTTGAAATGAATGGAGCATTCGACCGATGACGTCACAACCATATAATAAATTACATTACATTACAGTCAGCTGATGCCTTTATCCAAAGCGACTTACAGTTATTTACAGGGTATTGGTTACAGTCCCTGGAGCAGTGTGGGGTTAGGTGCCTTGGTACAGGGTATTGGTTACAGTCCCTGGAGCAGTGTGGGGTTAGGAGCCTTGGTACAGGGTATTGGTTACAGTCCCTGGAGCAGTGTGGGGTTAGGTCCCTTACTACAGGGTATTGGTTACAGTCCCTGGAGCAGTGTGGGGTTAGGTGCCTTGGTACAGGGTATTGGTTACAGTCCCTGGAGCTGTGTGGCGTTAGGTGCCTTGCTCAAGGGCACCTCAGCCATGGAATGGCAGAAAGGGGTTGGTGGTGCATTTCTTCTTCATTCTTAATTTCTTAACAATGTTTCTGTTGCTGCATTACACTCATTTGTCTGCAGTAAAAGTTGAGAAAGCCTCATTTAGGAGCCCAAATGTGAAACAGTTGATAGTTTACATATTGGTGGTGATTACCCCGCAGTACAGTTCGTTAGTCCTTATACAATAGTTAGATCCGGTCGAATTATTTCACAAATTATGATTGGACAAGAGGCGTTCTACACGTCACTAGGAGTG
Source organism: Engraulis encrasicolus (assembly GCF_034702125.1). Classification (NCBI taxonomy): domain Eukaryota; kingdom Metazoa; phylum Chordata; class Actinopteri; order Clupeiformes; family Engraulidae; genus Engraulis; species Engraulis encrasicolus. The sequence continues at coordinate 68,223 of NC_085866.1, forward strand.
AGGGTATCCTCCAACACTCTATGAATGACTCTTCACATCTAATAATCACTCCGCGACCAACGATACAAAGTAACCGTAACCAACGTGGTGCGCGTTGCGCAGCAACCAAAGACAATAACTGGAACTATTTTTCCGGAGCGGAGGAACAAGCAAATAAACAATCAAATAAAGTAATTAAAATAATTTAACATTTCTTTCAATGAACTAATTGTGTTAGCAAAGGAACTATTGTATAAAAGCAATATAACACTTGTGTTCGTGAGGTTGTTCTGTGGCTTCGTGCCTGCGGCGAATCACACCCGTGAGGGTGTCCCAGAACAACCTCACTCCCACTCGTGTCATATTGCTTAATTATTTTTGGCGTTTCATGTGGTGGTTCTATGTTGAGTCTATGGAAAGACAGCCCTCTATTGCCTTTATACTCATGCACAGCGTGACGTTTTCCATGTGCGTTACGCCCATTTGTGGGGAAAACAACCCAAGCAAGTCAATTGGTGATGTTGGGGTTTAATAAACGAAAGATACGGACCTGTAGACTAGCGTTGTTCACGCGCAACATGCCGAAAACGTGTTGTGTTGCCGGCTGTTCAAATAATATTGCCAAACAGCCGTGGCTGAAGCATGGACTGTGTTCATTTAGACAAGCCGATGTAGCATGTAAGTTGATGAGACATTCGGTTTGTTTTCACCCATAAAGGGGTGTAACGCAAATTTACGAGCAAAGTACCCGGATGGCCGTTCATGAGTGTTGTTCTGGCTGATGCTATATTATCAAAGCACTCTCAGACAGTGTATGATGCGTACAGTTGTCTTTGTTTCATTCTACACAGCACAGGTTGTGTAACAAGTGGGACAGCTAGAGGGTAGTGCTATGGGCTGTGTGTGTGTGCTGTGTGTGTGTGTGTGTGTGTCTGTGTGTCTGTGTGTTATGGTGATGGGCTAATCTCTGTGTGTGTGTGTGTGTGTGTGCGTGTGTGTGTGTGTGTTGCGGCGGTGGGCTAATCTGTGTGAGAGCTCAGCTGTGACCGGCGAAGTGACAGTCACAGGTTGTGATGGGCTACGACCCCCCCCCCCCCACACACCCCCACACACACACACACACACAACCTCTACCCCCCACCCCCCCTGTCTGGAATCAGAGTCCCAGTGCTGCTATGACATCTGGTCACACGCACATAACCCCCCCCCCCCCCCCTCTCGGAGTCCCAGTGCTGCTATGACATCTGCTCTGTGCCCCAGGACAGCAGTAACTATGGAGACCACCCCCCCCCCCCCCCCCCCCCCCCCCAGCCCTCGTCCCCGTCCCCGTCCCCAAACACACACGTCCAGGTCCCCGTCCATATGACCCTCCCCCACAGACGGGCCTATGCATGGCACCTTAGTAACACACACACACACATGCACACACACACACACACACACACACACACACACACACAAGCATGTACACACGCACGCGCACACACATACACACGTATGCACACACTCATACACACGTATGCACACACACATACTGTATGCACATACACACACACACGTACGCACACATCACTCCTGGGAGAGAGCAGATAGCATCCCAGCATTCTCTTAAATGCTTCCGTTTGTACGTCAGTGTGTGTGTGTACGTACATCAGTGTGTGTGTCTGTGTGTGTGTGAGTCTGTGTGTGTGTGTGTGTGTGTATGCATGTGTTGTGTGTTTGTGTGTGACCAGATAGCATCTCAGCATCTTTTCCCAGATGGTCCCACCAGGCTGATGAGGGGTGTGTGTGTATGGCCGCAGAGGCAGCAGGACGGAGGGGTGTGTGTGCGTGTGTGAGAGAGAGAGATTTCCTCAGGCATGTGAAACACTCCACCTGTTTGTGTGTGTAACAGAACAACAGAAGTAGGGCGACTCTGTGTGTGTGTGTGTGTGTGTGTGTGTGTGTGTGTGTGACTTCTCTCCACATGCATCTGTATTTTTTTTCTCTCACATTGAGCCTTCTCTTCTCTCCTTCCCTCTGTATATCTATTTCTCTTCCTCTTACATCATCACTCTTCCTCTTTCTCCATCTGTTCTCCTCCTCTCCTCTTCTCTCCCCTTCTCTCTTCTCCTCCCCCTTCCACTCTCCTCTCCCCTTCTCTCCTCTGTTCTCCTCCTCTCCTCTTCTCTCCTCTGTTCTCCTCCTCTCCTCTTCTCTCCCCTTCTCTCTCCTCTCCCCTTCTCTCCTCTGTTCTCCTCCTCTCCCCTCCTCTTCTCTCCTCTTCTCTCCTCTCCTCTCCATCTCTCATCTCCTCTTTCCTCTATGAGGGAGAACGACAACTCATATTTAAAAAAAATACGACCCCGCCCGTACTTCCTGTTACCTGTGAGAAAGATTGATTGATTGCAAATGAGAACAAATTGGCCAATAATTAATTAATTAATACATAATCTGATTAGCCTGATCAACACTCTAGAAAGCAATTTGATCTGGCCAAGCAGTCGCAACTTCAAGGTTAATTGGAGGTTATCTGCCTCAACTGAGTCCTGCTTTCTCTTCTGATTCTGTGTGTAAGAATCTATGGAAAATTAAATAATCTCAATGTGATTACGGAGTGCCGCTACGTTTGACAAGTCGTAGTGTAGTGGAAAGCGCGCCCATCCAGCAAAAAAGCATCAGCAGGTGCCAAATCAAAAAACTGTCACATATAGGAGCGGGAAAGGATCTGCACACTGCTTGCAAAAGACTATTTGGAGCAACGTTTTCGATCTTCTTCAGGCCAAGTTTGACGAGTCCTCATAGCTATTGAACGCGGACGTCTGCGCAGGAAAATAGACTTGAGTTCTATTTTCAAGGAGCAACGCGGACATGTCCGGTCGGGACGGACATGCGCCACGCTTACACCGTGTTCCTGTGTGCAACGCATGATTTGTTTTTATGCATTCTAACCGTTTCGGACTGATGACGGACACGGGAAGTGGACGTTAGGTGGACGGCCGCGCCGTTGGTGTGAATGCACCGTTTCTTCACATTTTTCATGCAGACGGCCTCAGAACAAAACATTGAAGCTTCTGCAAGAATAATCTTTATCTAGCCTCTTAAACACCATATTTGTAGCTCAGCGCATATAAAGACTGAGATCAGAAGATCAATCTACACTCTACTACACCATGTGCCGTTTCCTGGCTGCAGATTTCTCCAACTACCACAACCTGCACTGTCTTCTTCGTCCATCCTCGGCGGTGTCTTGCTTGTGACATGGCGAGCTCGGATGCCCCCCTCTGCCGGCGTCTCCGCGGCTCCTCCGTCCATAGAACTTCACCGGCTTGTTCGGCTGCCTCCTTCAGCCGAGCTAGCCCCCCACGACGGGAGGCTCTGGATTTTCGGAACTAAGTGCGGAACTAAGGGGCGGGACTTTCAAGCTATATTAAGTGGCGTACACACACATTGCTAGCTTCTCGCTTGCTCGCCTACTCGCCACTCTTTCATGGAACGTTCGCTGAAAGTTCCCACGGCTTTAACTGCCAATGAAAAGGCAAGAAGTAACCGAACTCTGCATTCCAATTGGTTACTCACTTACTCGCCTCGCTCAAAGATAAAATATTTTCAACTCGGGATCCGCCCACATCGCATCGCTTGTACAGTACTCGCCTGCTAGTTTCACTGGAACACATTGACATTCTATTGAGTTCATTGGCCGAGCGAGTAACTAGCAGTGTTTACTGTGTCATTCCTCAACTGCATGACAACTACATGACATTAACCAGAGGCCTACGTAACAGATAACGACTTGGTCATCGCAATTTTGGTGACAGCGGTATGGTAACACATCTGGTTTAAATTGTTGCACTCATTACAGTCTAAGAGTCTGCCAACCCACCGGTCAAACCCCTCTACAACACACACACACACACACACACACACAGAGCAGTGAATATCATCATAGAGTCTAGGCCCCTGTGTGTGTGTCTTGTGTCTGCCGGACTCTTTTTTTTTCTGCAGCCAACGGGCGCTTGCTTGTGTGTGTGTGTGTGTGTGTGTGTGTGTGTGTGTGTGTGTGTGTGTGTGTGCGCACTAGAGTGTGTAGGATGGAGCCTGCTGCTAATGTGTGTGTGTGTGTGTGTGTGTGTGTGTGTGTGACACTAGAGTGTGTAGGATGGAGCCTGCTGCTAATGTGTGTGTGTGTGTGTGTGTGTGTGTGTGTGTGTGTGTGTGTGTGTGTGTGTGTGTGTGTGTGTGTGTGTGTGTGTGTGTGTGTGTGTGCACTAGAGTGTGTAGGATGGAGCCTGCTGGTAATGTGTGTATGTGTGTGTGTGTGTGTGTGTGTGTGTGTGTGTGTGTGTGTGTGTGTGTGTGTGTGTGTGTGTGTGTGTGTGTGTGTGTGTGTGTGTGCACTAGAGTGTGTAGGATGGAGCCTGCTGGTAATGTATGCTAATGAACTCTTCAACACCAGCCTCCCCACATGGCGAACTGCTCTCACACACACACACACACCACTCAGCAAAGCCTCTTTATCCTCTTTAAACACACACACGCCTACTAACCACCTTGCATATGCACACACACACACACACACACACACACACACACACACACACTTGTCTGCTGAGCACATTGCATACAGACAGCTGAATGGAAATACCGTCATTATCTCTCTCTCTCACACACACACACACACACAGACCTGACAGACACACTCTCTCTTTCTCTCTCTGCCTCCTTTTTAGCCTTTCATACTTTCTTAATTATCTCTCCCTCTTTCTCTATCCCTCCCTCTGCCTGCCCCCCCCCCCCCACACACACACCATTCAGGCTGGAAGGCGGTCACTCCGTTTTCAAAAGAGAGGGAGAGAAGGGAAGAGAAAGAGAGGGAGAGAAGGGGAGAGAGAGAGTGCATTGCACTCAGACAGTTCCATGTCTTTTCGAACGAAAGTGCCTTTCACACTGACAGCGTTGCGTGCGCGGCCAGTCCTGTTTAAAACCCCCACGGCCAAAGCTAGCGTGCTACATTGCCATTCATTTGAATGAGAGGAGCCGGCTTCCGCACCGCTGACGCCCGACTACCGCCGGTTGGTGTGTAAGGACAGATATGTTTCAATGTATTTTCACCGACGCCGGTAAAAATCGCGGCCGTTCCACGGCGCTTTACCGCCCTAGTGTGTAAGGGCCAAAACATACCAAGGCGGAACGGAACGGTCCCGGGACGAACGCGGTCTTTCTGCTTTTTCGGCGTGTGTTTCTCTGCCTTTCACACTGACAGCGTCTGCGTGCGCGGCCTGTCCCATTCAAAAAATACGCTCGAGTTCTATTTTCCAAATGCAGCGCGAAGCAAAAAAACGCGGCCGTTCCGCGGCGCTTTACCGCCTTGGTGTGTAAGACCCCTAAGACCCCTAATGCCATTTTATGATTGATTGCTTGAGTGCTCCAATGTAAAGGTGGGGGGGCTGCAGTCTTGGATACCCAAATGCTCCGTTCAGCACCAAATGTCAAAATTGTGATAAGAACATCTCTACTTCAAGTCACAGAAACCGGGCTTAATGTCTAAAATAGCGAATCACCCCTTTAAGTATGAGATCAGTCTTATCCAACGTTGCGGGAAAATGTATCATGATCTGAACAGAGACAGTGGCCCATTAGATTGTCTCATTATTACCATTAAATTGTGATGGAGTTCCAGTATTTAAATCACCCCAGTAAGGAATTTTGCCACTGCAAGGACAGTTTAACAAGTTTTCTTACAATGTCCGTAATTTTGGCTTTTGGTTTTGTACTAAAATGCCAAACGTTAATACATTATTAAAGCCATTCACACAGTGTTGCCAAATGAGCAACTTTGCCATCCCTGGCAACTAAAAACTTCATCTAGCGACTTAAGCTGGGCATACACTGTGCGATATTTTCACTCGTGGGTCTTAAGCTTCTGCTCTCAGTGCACGATGGAATCTCACTGTTTAAAAGTTCACGACTCACGTCCTCACACTACACGAGCCGATAGTCTGATGCGAGCGAAATGCTTCCACCGTACGCCGGTCTGCAGAGGAGGGAACATGCGCACCTGAGGTGGAGATGAGGTCGCACTCAACAGCGAACAGCGCACGGCCCTATTAATTTGTGCATGTGTAGTGTCAAATCGGGTCGTAGCACTGCTTTAACTGGGTGATTTACGCACGAGCCATCAACAGAAACGGCACTCGCACGACTTTTTGAGAGTCGGGCCGATTTCTTGCTCAATCGCAGGTCAATCGTGAGTCTCGCATTGTGCAGTGTACATGGGGTAACGACAAGCGATTGCGCCTCACGATCGTGCAATCGCAGGGTCGTAAGAAAATCAAAACGGTTTGAAATTCTGGTCGTGGCTCGTGCGTAAATCGCACAGTTAAAGCAGTGCTACGACCCGATTTGACACTTCACATGCACAAATTAATAGGGTCGTGCGATCTCCACCTCGGGTGCGCACGTTCCCTCCTCTGCAGACCGGGGAAACATGCCTGTCGCGTCGTATGGTCAAAGCATTTCGCTCGCATCCGACTGTCGGTGTGTAGTGTGAGGACGTGACTCGTGAGTTGTGAACTTTTAAACAGTGAAATTCCATCGTGCAGTGTGAGCAGAAGCTTAAGACCCACGAGTGAAAATATCGCACAGTGTATGCCCGGCTTTAAACAGTCCTACATCGCCATAGATAGACGTCAGACATGTTTGTTCTGCAACTTATCCTGGTTTTTCCTAAATTTTCCTTCCTGCTTTCTGCAATCGCGTCAGATCAAACAAACTCCAGACCATGAATACGAAATGAAATTATGGGATAGTCAGGACCAGGCAAGTGCATTTTACGCGATCAAAGCGAATCAGTATCTCTATGTTAATAGTCTATGATGTGATAATGCTAGTAAAACCTACAATAATTACCATTGTCTTTCATTTCAGGGGATTTCTGATAATAAGCACATCTCTTTAAAACATGTTTTTATCTTGATAGTAATAAACAATTTCTTTCATGGAGCAGAAGATGTAAATGTCCTAGAGGGCAGGTGCACTGCGTGATATGTGGTCACGTCGGGTTCAAGTCTTGCATGGTGGCATGGTGTGTCACGTCGAGTCTTGCATGGTGGCATGGTGGCATGGTGTGTCACGTCGAGTCTTGCATGGTGGCATGGTGTGTCACGTCGAGTCTTGCATGGTGGCATGGTGTGTCACGTCGAGTCTTGCATGGTGGCATAGTGGCATGCAGGGATGGACTGGGATCTGAAAAGGGCCCGGGCACTTTTTGACGCCTGAGGGCCCGACACCAAAGCCTATCGGTATTTATGACATTGTATATAATATAGCCTATTAAAAAGCTCACACGAAAAAATGCTTCATCACTACTCACAATAACCTTCTTGGGGAGATGGTCACAGTGTAGGCCTACCCTCATGTTCCCTTATCCTGCTGAGTATGTTTGAGGGTAGGAGATAGAGGGAGGTGGACAACTATCTATTTTCCTGATTATTTTCCAGGCCAGTGAATCTCAATATAAAAGTATTCATACCATTTCTCTGAAGCAAACACTGAAAACAGGTCCTACAGACACAAACACCAACATTGATAAGCAAAGCCATATTTTACACACACACACACGCACACCAAAACGGTTCTAGTTGTTGTCTAGTAGGCATAAACTGTATGCAGCTTGACACTGATCAAAAGAGCCCAAGACTGTCATTATATCAGTGGGGTTTTTCTTCCCTACACTCGCCATTTTTTTTCACCACAACAAAACCAAGTGACCGCTTATTATTATTGCTTAGTCTTCCAACAGAGGTTGATGACGTTACGTACAATAAGCCTAGGCCTACGCATTGAAGCGTCCAAACCTTGTCGCCTCAACCATCAATTAAAACATCCATCCAATGATTAAATGCTTTCCAGAACAAAACGTGTTTGCATGGATAAAAAAGCCAATCCGTGACCACCACAGGAAAATTCAACTTATGAAGGGCCTATAAAATACCACATTGCCAACAACAAAGTTAAGCTACATGTTTCAGCTATTACAATAAAAGGAGCACGTAGGCGTAGCAGCGTCAGCGATTCACAAACAGCACGGAAAGACGGCTTCTTTATTCATCTACCATGCAAAGAGGCAGATAATGACGTGACATGCCATTAGGAAAAGATTGCAAAAAATACATTTAGTTTAAAACCATAGTTGCAAAAGACACGACAAGCAATGGACTAAAACAAGATATTTGTTGGATTTGAGAAAGTGAAAGTGGGTTTGCGCCGTAATTAACATGTAATAGGCTACAACACAGGTGGTTGTGACAGGCAGCTCACACACGTAAAGAGATATGGAAGATTTCTCGCGCAACAATACAAAAAAGTTTAAGAAAATAAATCAATACATATTTGTGACTAATTTGAGCGAGTGGGGAGGGACGACATCTTCAGTTTCAGGCAATAGACTACATGGGAAAAACGCCGAGGCGGTGAGCTAATCTGCCTGGCCAGCCAGGGTACGGTAGTTCTTGGGTAGAGGACAGAAAGACTAGCTTCACTTCAACACAGCATCTCATGACAGCTCAAGGCAAATGGAAGATTTCTATGTGCTGGCGCAACATTACAAGTGCATGGGAATGTATCAAATGGGTAGGCCTATTGGGTACAAATAACCATGACTGATTTGATTAAGTCATGATGACAATTTGGTCCGAGGTGATGAAAGGGATGGGAAATTACAAACGCTGAAGCGGCACATAGCTACACTAGCTGGGTGTGTTGAGGGGGCTAACCTGTCTCTCCCTGGGTCACGTCTCGTATCCATATACTCGTACCTCCCCTGCTCGAACCATTTCGCCCGCACTGTTCGCCCGCCGCAGCCTCCTCCGCCTCATTCTCACCACCTTGCATTCGTTGATGCACCGGCGGCCCTACTGTCCCAACCTGAGGTCGAGCTGTGTGATTCACCACATCTCCCACGGCCACACGAGAGCTACCGGTCGGGAGCTCGAGCTGGTGGTGCTTTTAGCTTTGAACAAGTCAGTGATTTTAGCACATTTTGTCCCGTCTTCTTTTAGTTTTAGTTTTTGCTTTTTCATGCTCTTTTCATAGCCAGTCCTTTCTTTCTCCATATAGCGCCCTATATCCTCCGCTCCACCACCAGAGTTTTTATTAACCGAATAGCCACCATCTAAGTCAACGAAACTTCGGGATGATGAAGATGATGCATTGCTGACAGACTAGTTGGGTCGAGCGAGGGAGGGCCTGCAGGGAGGGGCGGGCCTTTGAGAAGCAGTAGGCTACATTTCATTGGACTAGGCCAATGTGCCTCAAGAGAAGCACCCAATGAGCCCCGGCGTGTCATTTTTTTTACCGTCACAGACAAAAAAAATAAAGTATATATTTTTTCATTATTATTTCGGGCTCTCGAGGGCCCGAAAGACGCGAGGGCCCACCGGGCATTACCCGGTATGCCAGATGGCCAGTCCAGCCCTGGTGGCATGGTGTGTCACGTCGAGTCTTGCATGGTGGCATGGTGTGTCACGTCGAGTCTTGCATGGTGGCATGGTGGCATGGTGTGTCACGTCGAGTCTTGCATGGTGGCATGGTGGCATGGTGTGTCACGTCGAGTCTTGCATGGTGGCATGGTGTGTCACGTCGAGTCTTGCATGGTGGCATGGTGTGTCACGTCGAGTCTTGCATGGTGGCATGGTGTGTCACGTCGAGTCTTGCATGGTGGCATGTTGTGTCACGTCGTGTTCAAGTCTTGCATGGTGGCATGTTGTGTCACGTCGTGTTCAAGTCTTGCATGGTGGCATGTTGTGTCACGTCGTGTTCAAGTCTTGCATGGTGGCATGTTGTGTCACGTCGGGTTCAAGTCTTGCATGGTGGCATGTTATAGAAATAAAAATCAGTGTTGCCAGATGGCTACTTGGGATGAGCGTCTGCGGGTAAAAACGGGGAAAATTGGCCATTTGGCGTTTTTTTTTTCAGCCGTTTTGGGCCCATAGAAGTCAATGTAATTTGTTGAATTTGGGCGGAATTCAGTAGCCTGGCGACGCTATCCATGTACTCCACCCAAAGATTTTGGCTACCCACATCGTCTGGCAAAAGCCTCGAGCTCGGTTCTCTCAGTGTTTCGCCAATCAGCAAACAGTTGAGAGTGGTGATGTAGAACTCACCCGCGAGCTCCGTTACTGATTGGTTAAGGTAACTGTATTCACACTTTCGTTTTGTTATTTGTATGCTTTTGCGACGCTATAACGTAACAGGCATGCTAATAACACACAATATGGGTTTTAATTTGAGTTTGGGACTTCAATTAAGTTAAATGATAGTGTAAGATCAGACCATCTCCCATCGTCCACGTAGATGGATTCCTCATGGCTTTTGCTAGACTGATTGAAGGAGTCAACAGTCGGCTATTCGCCCAGGCTAGGAATTCAGCGCTATTTGGCGGTTTTTGAGAAGCATTTGGGCGTGGTTTGGTCAGACACATGTGGCAACACTGATAAAAACTTCATCGCATACACTTCCCTATTCCCTCCTCTGATGTCGCGTTGTGTCTTCATTCTCTATCAAGCAATAGGCCTACAGTTAAATGTAGATCTTTACATTTTACTAGAGATGCACCGGATCTGGTTCCGGATCCGGCAGGATAATAGGGTTTTTCACAGGATCCGCATCCGGTTCCAGGATCCAGGATCCGGTAGCCGAGGCTTTTCTGTCAAAATAGTTTGAGCCAACGTGATAAAAAGGGCCCACGTATGTGAGTAGGCTATGTGTTTCAACCCTTTCGTAGGATCTGGTATCCGGTTCCGGCAGGATCTTAAGCAGTGGATCCGGTATCCGGCAGGATCCTAAAAATCAGGATGCGGTGCATCTCTACATTTTACAGTATATGCAATAAAAACATGTCTTCAAAACCACCTTGCAGACGCCGACGCTGAGTTTGCATTGCAATGATTCAGCATGCTCTCTGCCTAACGTTTTACTAACGCTTTAGTTTATCCCAAAACAAATTCTTCGGAAAGATAAAATTGGAACACATTAAATGATACAAGCATTTCAATTTCACGCTTTGAAATAATGATATTTGTGGTTCGGACGAGGCTCTTTCTAAGATGATTGCGTTATGATTTGTATTAGCGACTGGTGGGCATTGAACGCGGGCCTCTCATTCACGTTGCCGTTGCGTTACCGCTCACCTACAGATGCTTGTACTTCCCCTGTTAACGTGCACGAGCGCAACGCCAGCTTTTGATGAGCACGACTGAAGTTAACCTCGCCAAGGCGCACCTGATCTTCAGCGGTGGAATAGCGTCAGCCTGAAGTCTAACACTGCATTCAGACAAACGGCGCGGACTTCCACAGTACGTCCACAGACCGTGTCCGTTATTACATTACATTACATTACATTGCATTTGGCAGACGCTTTATAACCAAAGCGACTGTAAAGGACCGCACTAGTCCTTGTATGTGTTTGTTTGTCTTAGTTTAAATGTGGTTTTGTTTACGGATATTTTTCTAAAAACATAAACCTTAATCAAAAAAAATATATTTCTATTTTTCTATGTACTTCAAAATGATGTTGGTGTGTGTGGTTGTGAGTGACATTGTATGTGTGAGTTGTGAATGGACTGTGGGAAGTTGAATTTCTCCTTTGCCTTGTTGAAGATTGTCCCTTGCCTGACACCATAGCACAAGAGGGAGAAAGGTAAAGGTAGCCCTACAGGTGTAGGTAACGAGGGAGCTGCTTGGCTTTGTTTGAGCCTGAGCCGAAATGTTTGATCTCCAAGCTCCAGCTTAACTCTTGCTTCATTTTGCACAAGAAAAGGACTTTAACGCCTGTTTTAAACAAAAGAAAATATCATTAAGCATCCTTGGTGAGCGCAGTGAGGTACGTTGTTTGTTATTTTGCTTTCTTTTGAAATATTGTGTCTATGTAACTCTCTACTGTGTATTTGACAATACCTAAATGGCTTGCCTTTGATGTATGTTTGTAATGTAGTAAATTAATGATGTTTTTAGAGAACAATTTGATGAACACAATGTAAAAATGTACTGTGAATTCTGTATGGTGATTTTGTTTTTGTACTGTTTTATATATCCCAAAACACAGTTTTCACGGTGCTTTTGGTGACTACAGTGATTCTGCTTCAAGAAAAATAAAGACACCTTGAGCATCAGTCGAGACTCTCTCTTGAATCCAAGGGGTTGCTTACAGTGAAAACTCAACGCTACATCTGGGTCATCTGCTGGGTCGTTCCTGCTGAGTCGTTCCTGCTGGGTCGTTCCTGCTGGGTCATTCCTGCTGGGTCGTTCCTGCTGGGTCGTTCCTGCTGGGTCGTTCCTGGGTCATCTGCTGGGTCATTCTTGGGTCGTTCCTGCTGGGTCGTTCCTGCTGGGTCGTTCCTGCTGGGTCGTTCCTGCTGGGTCGTTCCTGGGTACTCTGCTGGGTCATTCCTGCTGGGTCGTTCTTGGTGGTTTTGTTCCAGAAGACAAAGCCTGCTGTGCATTACCATCTTAAACAGAGACTCCAGATGCGGTGAGAGAAATTCCATGAAAGAAAATTCCAGATGAACTGAACTTTCTCGGCGCAGTCCTTCAACTCATCAAGAAATGGGTACAGTGATCTTGGTTTGCAAATGAAGTTTTAAGTTAAATGTTTGAGAAGACTTGGTTATTGGAAATTCTTGAAACTTAAAGTGAATGTTTAATGGCTTTATTTCAAATGAAAATTCTTAAGGTTTGAAATTACATGGTTTAGAAAGGCCTTTTATTTACATTCTGAAGTGAAAGCAAGCAAGCTCAGGCCCATATTGAATGTAGTTTAAAAAAGTAGCCTAATTTGTGATGGGCACATTTTCTATTTCCTCTTTCTTTAATGTTTAATGTTAGGTACCGCACAACACTTCAGACATACCTCCATTTCAGTTTCTCACTTTTAAGATAATTGCAATCACGTAATCCAAAGTTAAAATGTCAGTGACAGAAGAAACTGGTAAATCCACTGTTGAAGGACAGATCTCTGAAGAACCTCCAGTACTTGAAGAAAAAACAGTTGACACGCAAGAAGTAGTCTCTAGTACTCGTGAAAGGCAACTCACTGAAAAGGGGCAACAGATGCGTGAAGAACAAGCGAAAAGGCATGTAAAAGCATTCTTAAAGTCATATGACTCCTGGAAGGGGATAGCAAAAGAATGTAGAAAAAGTCTAAAGAAATTCTGTTCAAAGGAGGATCTTGATCAAATATATCAGCACATTCAAAGTGGATATGATCATGTAAATCAAAATTATGAGCCACTTCAGCGCAATTCAACTAACACTCCAGATGTTGTGCGGAAAATGGATGCTTGTAATGTACTGACAACAGAAATATGTGACGTAGTGAGTAAACGATTGGAAGAGGACGTCACCTGTGACAAATTTGAAACAGAGATTGAAAAGCAAAGAGTGAGAATGACTTTAAACAGAGATGAACACAAATCCATTTTTGGTGGAACAAACACTGAAACTGTCATCTCAGATGGACCTGAAGGGTTAGATAATGTGTCCAATGCCAACTCTAAGACTTCAAGTAAGCAAGCAGAGGCAGAAGCAGATCTTGCAGCCAAACAAGAGCAAGCAAAGTCTATGCAAGAGATAGAAGCTCAACAGAGCAAACTGACAAAACTGGAAAGTGAATGGGAACTTCATGAGTCACAGATGATGGCAGAAATGAGGCAAAAGAGAACTGAAGTGAAGTTGAAACTAGAGGAGGAGAAATCAAGGCTGAAAATGATGCAAGCAGATATGGATGTAAAAGTGGCTGCAGCTCGGGCTCGAACATATGAGAAATTTGAAGGTGGAGTGGAAAATGAAGTAAAGGTGCGATCTGAAATAGTGCCAGTTAAAACCACCACAATTATGAAAACAAATCGACCCTTGAGTGCAGGAGCCACTGCAGTGAAATCACAAACAGCATCTCATAGTGAAACAGCCGGATTGGCTGAAGCAATTGCAAGTTCATTAAGCCTAAATCGCCTTCCTGTTCCTGAACCAGCTATCTTCTGTGGTGATCCTCTGAAGTTTGTTGACTTCAAAATGTCTTTCCTAACTTTGATTGGTAGAAAGCCTATCCCTGCTAGTGAAAAGATGCTGTACTTGAAAAGCTACCTTACAGGAGAGGCACTCAAAGCAGTGGAAGGGTTCTTCTACCGGAGCTCTGAAGATGCATATGAGGGTGCCTGGGCAGTTCTAGAGGACCGCTATGGCAACCCATTTGTTGTACAGAAAGCATTCCGAGACAAACTTATGAAATGGCCCAAGATTAATTCAAATGATTCTTTTGCATTAAGAGAGTTTGCAGATTTCTTGAAAAGCTGTGCAGAAGCAATGCCTCATGTCAAAGGACTGTCCATTCTGAATGACTGTGAGGAGAATCACAAGCTCTTGAAAAAACTGCCAGAATGGATTGTACGGAAATGGAGCCGAATTGCTGTAGAAGAACTTGATGAATCAGGAGAGTATCCATCTTTCAAACGCTTTACAGAGTTTCTGTTGAAAGAGGCTCGCATAGCCTGTAACCCCATAGCCTCTCCCCTCTTTCTGAATTCTATAACCCCAGATGAGAAGCTATCTAAAAGAGCAAAGGCTCTGAGCACAAGTGCCCAATCTAAAGATCATGCATTCAAGGTCTCAGAAATTGTGTCATATCCTAGGCCCAGGTTACCTTGCCTCACCTGCAAGGAAGAATCGCATGGCATAGCCAAGTGTCCAGTCTTTGCTGCCAAGCCTATGGGAGACAAAAAGTCATTCATACATCAGAACCATCTTTGTTTTGGATGTTTACGTAAAGGCCATGTCACAAAAGACTGTAGAACAAAGCATATCTGTGGAGTGTGTGGCCGCCGCCATCCGACCTGTATGCATGATGATGAAAGAGGGAGGAAACCAGGAGAAGTCTCATCAAAAGCTTCCACATCTACAGAAGGGCAAGCGACTCAGGATATCCATAAAGTCAGCTCCCATACTGTCATTAGAGAGGCATCTGCCACTTCTAGTATTGTTCCTGTGTACCTGTCCTCTGTAAATGAACCTGAAAAAGAAATTCTCACATATGCTCTTCTTGATACACAGAGTGATTCAACCTTTGTCCTGGAAGATCTTGCCAGAGAGCTGAGTGTAGCTACTCAACCACTGCAGTTGAAACTCAGTACAATGACTGCTGTAGATACAGTTATCCCCAGTCAAAGTGTAGCTGGCCTGCAGGTTAGAAGCTTCCACAATTACAATCATATTCTGTTGCAGCAAGCATATACACGTGACTTCATTCCAGTTGACAAATCCTGTGTACCAACTTCATCTACAGCTTTGCAATGGTCTCATCTTAAACATCTGGCAAATGAGTTGCCATCACTTCAAAACTGTGATGTGGGCCTTCTAATAGGTTATGACTGTCCGTCAGCTCTAGCGCCTCTAGAGGTAATCATTGGACATGAGAATGAGCCATTTGCACAGAAAACTAAGCTGGGATGGAGCATTATAGGTGCAACAAATCTACATCTGGGCAGACGAGGGAACCAAAGGCTCGTCCATAGAGTTACAGTAAAGGAAATTGCCATGCCAACCACTGCAGACATCCTAAGAGTTCCAGAGTCAGACGCCAGTGGGAGAAATTCAGATTGCAAGCTTGTCCCTCAAGATGATGTGCACATTCAGCTCCTTAGCGAAACCATTCCACCGAGGCCTGGTGGTCATTCAGAGATGCCTCTTCAATTGAGGTGTCAAAGCCCTCCTCCACTGCCAAACAATGAAAAACTGGCCACGATTAGCCCTGAGCGTTTGAAAAGAAAGTTAAAAACAAATCTTCAGTTCAATGATCATTACAAAGCCTTTATGGATGATGTGTTCAGCAATGCTGATGCAGAGCCAGTTCCAGATAAACCAGTTGGAAAGGTCTGTTGGTTCACACCCCATCATGGCAGGTTGGACCTCAATTGGTCAGTGACATCTCATGGCATCTCTCTCAATGACGCCTTACTGACCGGCCTTGATCTCATCAAATCTCTGGTGGGAGTTCTCTGCCATTTCGATAAAAAAGAAGCAGTAGCCATAATCAGCAAAGTTGAAAAAAGTCCACCTGAGAGAGCATCAAGTGTTCAATGCCTGAACTTCAACCAAGACTCCACCACGGTGGAACATGCTCGCAGCCTTCAGTGGTCAGTCACCTGCCGTGGCATTCTGTCAGATGTGGCCTCCATGTATGACCTGCTGAGGTCTGTGGCCCCATTCGTTCGAAGTGGAAAGTGCATTCTCAAAGAGCTGTCAAAACATGTCCCATGGTATGATCAACTTCCCGATGACTTGCGTACATGGTGGGAGGAATGGAAAGCTGCCCTCCAAGGCCTCTCAATTGTCAGAAGTGGTAGAACAGAGATCACTTGAACTTGTTCCGAATCTTAACCCTCGATCATAGAAAGACCAATACAAAAGCTCGTTCTGCTTCTTGAAAGTGAATAGTTACAAGACTGCACACACACAAATACACACACTACATACATACCTGAAACGCAACTAATTACACAAACATATTTTATGCTTATTTGCACACTTTGGGGGGTGGTGAATGGTCCTTAGAACCTGGGAATCATGTATGGTTGTGGCAACATGACATGATTGGTGGGAGTGTAAAGGACCGCACTAGTCCTTGTATGTGTTTTGTTCTGTCTTAGTCTAAATGTGCTTTTGTTTCCGTATATTTTTCTAAAACATAAAATTTAATTAAAAAATATATACATTTTTCTATGTACTTCAAAATGGTTGGTGTGTGTGTGGTTGTGAGTGACATTGTATGTGTGAATCATGAATGGACTGCAGGTTAGCTGAATTTGTCCTTTGCCTTGTTGAAGTTTGTCCCTTGCCTGACACCATAGCACAAGAGGGAGAAAGGTAAAGGTAACCCAACAGGTGTAGGCAATCAGGGAGCTGCTTGGCTTTGTTTGAGACTGAGCCGAAATGTTTGATCTCCAAGCTCCAGCTTAACTCTTGCTTCATTTTGCACAAGAAAAGGACTTTGACGCCTGTTTTAAACAAAAGAAAATATCATTAAGCATCCTTGGTGAGCGCAGTGAGGTACGTTGTTTGTTATTTTGCTTTCTTTTGAAATATTGTGTCTATGTAACTTTCTACTGTGTATTTGACAATACCTAAATGGCTTGCCTTTGTATGTTTGTAATGTAGTAAATGAATGATGTTTTTAGAGAACAATTTGATGAACACAATGTAAAAATGTACTGTGAATTCTGTATGGTGATTTGTTGTTTTTGTACTGTTTTATATATCCCAAAACAGTTTTCACGGTGCTTTTGGTGACCACAGTGATTCTGCTTCAAGAAAAATAAAGACACCTTGAGCATCAGTCGAGACTCTCTCTTGAATCCAAGGGGTTGCTTACAGAGACTTTCAAAAGAGGACATAATCAAGCCAACATCACAAGCAAATACAAAGTGCACAGGAGATATACAGAACAACAAGTGTTAGTTTTTTCTTTTTTTATAGAGTAAATAAGGAGTACACACACACACACAAACTCACCAACTAAACTAAACTAAACTAAACATCATGTCAGGAGTCTGCCCTGGGGCAAGGCCAGTTCAAGCATTAGTCTAGTAGATTCTCTCGAAAGAGGAATGTCTTTAGTTGTGTCTTGAAGGCTGCAAGAGATGTGCTTAGTCTTGCTGCCTCTGGGGTACCACCACTTTGGTACCGTTATCACTCCGAAACTATTAGAATACATGAAAACAAATCATGCCTTGCACACAGGAGTGTGGTGTATGTCCGTCCCGCCCGGACATATCTGCGTTGCTCCTTGAAAATAGAACTCGTCTATTTTCCTGCGTGGACGTCCGCTTTCAATGTGCGTGCTCCGTTGAAAATGAATGGCTGCTGCTCGCGGATAGAACGTGGACGTTGACTGTGCAGTGTGCAAGGCAGCCCGCGAACCTCTCGGACTTGCACTGCTGACGGAGACGTTAAGGAAATGTGCCGTCCCTGTGTGCATGTACCGTAAGCTGCCGTTAGTTGAAACCAAGGAGAGTAGAGACAGGAGAGCTTACTGACTTCATAACAGCGTAGTACGAAATGATGGCGAGGGGAGTACGGAACTTTTATTCTTCTTCTACGGTCAGTATTGGACGCATCAGGGAAGCATGCAATGCCACTTTCACGAGGGTTGGAGTGTGGAATAGATCATAGGACAGCGTGAATGTTTGTCAGCTGTCCTTAATTACCCCCAGCAATTACTGCTGACCAACAGCTGCAGTTAATTTGGCCACAAATTATCCATCATGGTGTCGCCCCCACTAACCATGCGCAAGGGAGTACAGAAATTGTATCCATCGCACCCACTGACCAATGACCATGCGCAAGGGAGTTAATTTTCCATCCACTCGTGTCCTCAGGCAACACCCCCGTACTACACCGTGGGCAATGCATTTCCCCCCGAGAGATTGTTCTTCTCTGTCGAATTTCTTTGGTTGAAACTCTACTTTTGCACATAATCGCCACTACATTCAGGTACCATATGGGCCCACATGCCTACGTTCACAATACAAACAGAGCTAATCTGCAGCCCTGCTTAAAGTGATACTGTCCCATTTTTGGAAATAAGCTTATTTTACACGTCCCCTTGAGTAAAATAATAGTGTTTTACCTTTCTCCTATACTTTCAACCGTTCTCTGGGTATGGCAGTTTTACAGTTCTCCTGTACTTCCAACCGTTTTCTAGTTATGGCAGTGCACATTTTA
The DNA here is from genome assembly GCF_034702125.1 of Engraulis encrasicolus. Lineage (NCBI taxonomy): Eukaryota > Metazoa > Chordata > Actinopteri > Clupeiformes > Engraulidae > Engraulis > Engraulis encrasicolus. The sequence continues at coordinate 86,952 of NC_085866.1, forward strand.
CCTCCATGCTAGCAGTTAACATTGAGTCCTATGAGACCAGCTCGCGGCTAACTGGTCTCATAGGACTCAATGTTAACTGTTAGCTTGGAGGTGAAATGTGCACTGCCATAACTAGAAAACGGTTGGAAGTACAGGAGAACTGTAAAAGCCTATTGTAAGGTAGCTAGTTGCCCCTGACTAACTCCTCACATTTGTGTATGCATTAACGTGTCAGTATGAGTGTATGATCTAAAATGTCTGGATGTCTGTAGGGGAGAGAGCAGCGTTTACCTCGGGTCCTTGGGCCAACGCAAGCGATGTCATTCAGCAGACGACCAGCTCCAGCTCAGGAGCTCTCGTTCTCACGTGCTCCTCTCACCAATGTTCAGTGTTTCAGGGTAAAGACCCCACGCACAGTTCATAAAATCCAAAGGTTCCAAGTATTTCTCAAGTAGTGCGAGCTAGCTCGTTAGCACATCGTCAGTCACAATTCCCCAGCAAGTTGCTCCATTGCTCCAGCAAGCGAGTCCAACTTCTCTTCAGGGAGTAACATCTCAAACAAAGGTCCATGTAGTTTACCCAATGTCCAGCAAACTTCCAAGGTAAATGGTTCTGGTCGGCGTCCTGGCGAGCCGGCCAAACGCCAGGCTTCTTGCCTGCTGGGACGCTCACCTGTACTTGCTCCCTTGTGACCTCGTGAACTCTGACCTTTTATAAGTTAGAGGTTACGTGTCTCCCCCTTGTGTTGTGAACGTGAAAGTGGGCTGTGCTGGTCTGTGTCCTCACTGACCCTCCCTAACTTCCTAACACTATTATTTAACTCAGGGGGAGGTGTAAAATAAGCGCATTTCCAAAAATGGGACAGTATCACTTTAAAGGAGTTATCCGGAGTTGGAGCAAGTTTGCCTCATTTTTGCATGTTTGGGATGAAATACAGTCACTCTAGAGTAAAATCAAGGCAAAAGGATGCGTTTTGAGAAATTTTGATAATATTATGTTAGCCTCGTTAGCCATATCAGCTATGCAATATGATATATTGGGGGCATCATATCTCGGCGGTTACACACATTTCAAAAACACAACAGTTTAAAGTCCTGCACGACTCAAAATGACGTCACACTTACCTCGTAATATGTTGAGGGTATCCACACACAAACCGAAGTGTCCCAAGCCCTTCATGTATTCTTGAAAGGTCTTCAGAATGTGTTTTGTGATGCCAGTACCTTGACAATATCTGCCGTTACGATCAAGCCAAACGTTTTGAGACAAAAGTCCACAAAGTAGATTGCAGAGTGTGTCGCATCATCATGATATCAGCTGCGCGCTCTGCAAATAATCATAGCTCCCGGACTTAACTCATTTGATGTGGACAAGTTATTGGGTGTTGTTGTAGTTAGTATTGATGTGAAGGGTGTAGGCCTACCGAATTATGTGTTAGTCTAGTAGGCTAAATATTGTTTTTTGGTGCTCTTGTGTGAAACCACACCTGCTGAACAGGCCACATTTGTAGCCAGTGTGTGTGTGTGCTGGACATGCTAATGAGATGCTAATGTAGTCGGTGATGAGCGCTAACACACACACACACACACCTAGTCCGGGGTTGTCTGTAAACGACTGATCTGATTCTTCATAATTGACTTAATTATTCAGACACACACTCTCACTCTCTCTCTCTCTCTCTCTCTCTCTCTCTCTCTCTCTCTCTCTCTCTCACACACACACTCTGTCCCTCACACACACACTCTATCTCTCTCTCTCACACACACACACACTCTGTCTCGCTCTCTCTCTCTCTCACTCACACACACACACACACACACACTATCTCTCTCTCTCTCACACACACTCTCTCTCTCTCACACACACACACACACACTCTGTCTCTCTCTCTCTCTCTCTCTCTCTCTCTCTCTCTCTCACACACACACACACACATCTTCAACCTCTCTCTCTCACACACACACACACATCTTCAACCTCTCTCTCTCTCACACACACACACACACACACACACATCTCCAACCTCACACAGAAGCTTGAATAAAAATAACTCCTTCCCTTCCCCAACATTACAGTCCCATCTGAACAAGTCTGGATGCATGTACATGTGTGTGTGTGTGTGTGTGTGTGTGTGTGTGTGTGTGTGTGTGTGTGTGTGTGTGTGTGTGTGTGTGTGTGTGTGTGTGTGTGTGTGTGTGTGTGTGTGTGTGTGTGTGTGTGTGTGTGCATATGAGCGTGCGTGCATATGTGTGTGTATGTGCGCACATGAATGTGTGTGTGTGTGTGTCAGGGTGGTTTTGGGCAGTGTGTCTATTAAGCATGAAATGAGTAACCTTTACAGCAAGCAAAACACTCCCCCACTTGTAGAACACACACACACACACTCACACACTAACCATGCACACTCACTCAATCACACACACACACACACACACACACACACACACACACACACACACACACACACACACACACACACACACACACACACACACACACACACACACACACACACACACACACACACACACACACACACACACACACACACACTGACCACGCATGCATACACAGCCTCATAAGCAGTGACCTGTTTACTGGGCTCAGCTTGGATGAGTTCAGCAAAGTGTGCTAATGGTGTGTGTGTGTGTATGTGAAGGGGTGTGTGTGTGTGAAGGGGCGTGTGTGTGTGTTAATGTGCGTGAAATGAAGGCTGCAGTAGCCAGTGGTGCCGAGAATTCTGCTATGGACCAGCACCTGCTGCACACACACACGCGCACACACACACATATACACACACACACACATATATATACACACACACACACACATATATATACACACACGCACACACACACACATATACACACACACACACACACACACATATATATACACACACATATATACACAAACACACACACACATATATACACACACACGTGCATGCACACACACACACACGCGCGCGCGCACGCACACACACATGCACATACTCAAGTTTTATATACATTATTTACACCACATTACAAGTGAATATCATGAGCCATTCTCTATTCTATTCTATTTTATCTATTCAAATTCTATACATTCTATCTGTAACATTTAGCATTTTATCGCATCACATTTGATGTTTTTATCCAAAGTGACTGACAAGTCAGGACCTCATCATTTATAATGGCACTTACAACTCGCATCATATATTGCATGTTCTTGTCTATCGAATTTCAATCATACTTATACCACATATATTATGTGCTTGTTTTTTTTGTTTGTTGTGTTTATGTAAATGGGGGAGGAGAACTGTTCATGAAAGGCACACATTTTATTACATTACATTGCATTTGGCAGACGCTTTATAACCAAAGCGACTTTAAAAAAGACATAATCAAGCCAATATCACAAGCAGATACAAAGTGCACAGGAAATATACAGAACAACAAGTGCAGTTGCAAAGAGGGGTTAGTTTTTATTTTTTTAAGAGTAAATAAAGAGTAAACTCACACACAAACACATACAAACACACACACAAACACACACATCTTAAATTGTAGTTTAAATATACAGCCCGCTTTCACTCACTTCACATTCAACCAAAGAAAGACACATGTACACGCGCCCGTGTGTGTGTGTGTGTGTGTGTGTGTGTGTGTGTGTGTGTGTGTGTGTGTGTGTGTGTGTGTGTGTGTGTGTGTAAGGGAGATAGCAGTCCAGTCAATATAATTGTATAGAGGGGGCTTGCCGGCTCCTCTTTAATACTGTGCGTGTGCGTGTGTGTGTGTGTGTGTGTGTGTGTGTGTGTGTGTGTGTGTGTGTGTGTGTGTGTGTGTGTGTGTGTGTGTGTGTGTGTGTGTGTGTGTGTGTGTGTGTGTGTGTGTGTGTGTGTGTGTGTGTGTGTGTGTGTTCAGTGTGTGTAATTGTATAGAGGGGGCTGGCTGGGTCCTCTTTAATGCAGTTTAATACACTGCTGCTCACAGCTGATAAAGGACTCTCCTCTCTTTTCCTCTCCTCTCCTCTCTTTTCCTCTCCTCTCCTCTCTTTTCCTCTCCTCTCTTTTCCTCTCCTCTCCTCTCTTTTCCTCTCCTCTCTTTTCCTCTCCTCTCCTCTCTTTTCCTCTCCTCCCCTCTCCTCTCCTCTCCTCTCCTCTCCTTTCCTCTCCTCTGCTCTCTCCTCTCTTTTCTTCTCTCCTCTCCTCTCTTTTCCTCTCTCCTCTCCTCTCCTCTCCTCTCTTTTCCTCTCTCCTCTCCTCTCCTCCCCTCTCCTCTCCTCTCATCTCCTCTCTTTTCCTCTCTCCTCTCCTCTCCTCTCCCCTCTCCTCTCCTCTCTTCTCCCCTCCTCTCCTCTCTTCTCTTCTCCCCTCCTCTCCTCTCTCTTCTCCTCTCTCCCCTCTCTCCTCTCCTCTCCTCTCCTCTCCTCTCCTCATCCTCCTCTCCTCTCCCATCCCCTCCTCATCCTCCTATCCTGTCCTGTCCTCTCCTCTCCTCTCCTCTCCTATCCTCTCCCTCTCCTCTCCTCCCCTCTCCTCTCCTCTCCTGTCTCCTCTCCTCTCCTCCCCTTCTCTCCTCTCTCCTCTCATATTGTTTCCTCTCCTCTCCTCCCCTCTCCTCTCCTCTCCTCTCCTTTCCTCTGTCCTCTCCTCTCTTCTCTTCACCCCATCCTCTCCTCTCCTCTCCTCTCCGCTCCTCTCCCCTCTCCTCTCTTCTCCTCTCCGCTCCACTCCTCTCCCCTCTCCTCTCCTCTCCTCTCCTCTCTCCTCTCCTCTCCTCTCCTCTCCACTCTTCTCCTCTCTTCTCCCCTCCTCTCTTCTCTTCTCCCCTCCTCTCCTCTCCTCTCCACTCTTCTCCCCTCCTCTCCTCTCCTCTCCTCTCCTCCTCTTCTCTCCTCTCCTCTCCTCCCCTTCTCTCCTCTCATATTGTTTCCTCTCCTCTCCCCTTCTCTTCTCTCCACCCCATCCTCTCCTCATCTCCCTGCTGTTCATTCCCAAGTCATCAATCACCCCCCCCCCAAAAAAAACCCCTGTCTCCCCACATGCACGCCCTCAAAGCCTGTACACCATTCTTACACCCCTCTATACCCCCCTCCCCTTTACACACACACACACACACCCCTGTACTGTGCCCTTGTCCTGAGAAGATGGGGAGTGTGTGTTTGGGGGTTCAGTGTGTGTGTGTGTGTGGGAGGGGGTTGGTCACTGTGTGTGTGTGTGTGTGTGGGGGGGGGGGGTGTCACAGATGCTTTTGGAAATTAGAATTTGGGGAGAGGGCAACAAGACAGCAAGATATCTACTGCTCTCTCTCTCACACACACACACACACACACACACTTGGCAGCAAGATATCAACTGCTCACACACACACACACACACACACACACACACACACACACACACACACACACACACACACACACACACACACACACACACACACACACACACACACACACACACACCGGGCAGCAAGATATCTACTGCTCACACACACACACACACACACACACACACACACACACACACACAGGGCAGCAAGAATTCTACTGCTCACACACCAGGGATTAAAGTTCTCCGGCCCCAGGCCGGATTTCCGGCTTGCAGCAATTGACCGAGGGTTACATTTTTTTTAAAATACTCAAAAAATAAATTGACGGTGAATAAATAAATTAAAAGACAGCCGAAATCCCTCCTGCGTTTGTCAGCCAATGGTAGCAAAGGAGCGCACCAAAACTAACATTGTTAACCAATCAGAAGAAGAAGGGGGCAGGTCTTAGGAAAGCGTGCTACTTCAGTATCTCGCTCGAGTCGGAGCACTAGACAGCTGGTCTACTCGCATTCGCCGACTCGCCGCTCTCATGCCGCGGTCACAGAGCAGTGTCAACAACTCGCTCTACATGGCAAGGCACCTTGCACCGTTTACTGCTCTATGAGCAGAAATATGTGTAAAGACATTTAAACTGCATGCTATGGATTGGTGATGCCGTTGTCGTCAAAAACGACATAAATGAAACTGGACATTGTGTTTGGACATACGAATGTCGATAAGCATACAGTGTTGATGGAGCTTCTCTGCTCAGTGCTAATAATTAGCTGTCAACAACACACAAGGTTCTGTTTTTTCCACAGACGTTCGATCCCTCTGTGTCTTTTCATAATTTCTGAACCCAACTTAGAACTTAACACAGAGCTGGAGTGTGGAGCGGGCGAGCGGAACGTTTATCTGTGTCTCATCTCCTATGTCAACAATGTTCCGCCTTTCATTAAGGATTATATTTTGGCGCAGTCATTGACTCGTTATGGTAAACTTGTTTCCCCGATCAGAAAAATCGCTATTAGCAGTAGAAACCCCTGTGTGTCCAGTAGTTACTGTATTTTGCGAGGTTATGTCATACCTGTCAACTATCCCTAATTTCCCTAATTTTGACTCATTTCCCGATTTCTTCCCGATTTGAAATTTTTCCCGGAAATATCCCGGATTTTTCACATTATCAAAAAAACAGCAAGAATATGTGTATGATATTTGGCGTGAGAGAGTAGTATTTGATTCATGTTTTATACGTAAGAGACTGTATCACTCCACGCGCACACACACACACACACACACACACACACACACACACACACACACACACACACACACACACACACACACACACACACACACACACACACACACACACACACACACACACACACACACACAGGGCAGCAGGGGGATCTGCTAGACTGTCTGGGACAACAGTTGGCGCTCAGTGTGTGAAGAGCACAAACACGCCTGTGGGACATCTTTAATGACACACACACACACACACACACACACACACACACACACACACACACACACACACACACACACACACACACACACACACCACACACACACACACACACCACACACACACACACACACACACACACACACACACACACACACACACACACACACACACACACACACACACACACACACACACACACACAAATATGTGCCTGAAAGAATACACACAAGCATACACAAACACACATGCATGAAAGCACACACACACACACACACACACACACACACACACACACACACACACACACACACACACACACACACACACACACACACACACACACACACACACACACACACACACACAGTCACAAATGGCCAACTGTGAATGATACATGCACCATGCGTTATCAGATCTACTGTTGGAGAGGAGTGTTTGTGTGTGTGTGTGTGTGTGTGTGTGTGTGTGTGTGTGTGTGTGTGTGTGTGTGTGTGTGTGTGTGTGTGTGTGTGTGTGTGTGTGTGTGTGTGTGTGTGTGTGTGTGTGTGTGTGTGTGTGTGTGTGTGTGTGTGTGTGTGTGTGTGTGCAGTAAGTCGGTGTTCTGTGATAAACATGTTTTTTTGGGGAGGATGATGAAGGAGCTTATATCAATCTAACGTAATCTCTAATCACACACACACACACACACCATACACACACACACGCACACAACATACACACACACACACGCACACCAACTCACCATACACACACACACTCACACACAACACACACAGAAATCTGTTTGCTCATACATTCCCAGCTGCCGTTATTATTGATGTCATTATTCTTGTTGTTGTTATTTATTATTGTTATTCTTTTTGTTGTTTTTTATAGGCAAGCTGTAAACAACATGTGACCCAAGCATAAATATGATAATATATAATACATAATAACATTATATTAATATTTATAATTATGACTAAATAATTTCATTACAACATTATTTATATTTCTAAATATGACTGCATTCTACATATTTTGGGGTTTCGACCTTTATTTTGATTGGGGAGCTTGATAACCGCTCCAATAGACCAGGCGCGATGCGATTCAAGCGACAGAGCGATACGCGCGATTGAAGCGACTACAGTATGTCCGTTACAAGCAGAAGGCAAAGCATTCAAACATTCCCATTGGCTGTGGTCACTGACCTCTATACAGTCATTGGTTGTCGCGGCTGGTCGCCGAACCGCGTCATAGAAAGTTGAAAGGATTCCAACTTCAAACGGTCGCACTTGTCACGCAAATCGCCTTTAGTCC
>NC_085866.1:122500-177500 GCF_034702125.1 Engraulis encrasicolus
ACCTCTCTTCTCAATGTTTGTCACTGAGTTGATGGATATTTCAAAGTACAATATGAAGATTTTTTACGAGAAAAGTGAAAAGTCTGAATGGGCTTAAATGGTACCATTGGTACCATTTAAGCCCACTTGTGTTCCAAATAAGCTCATATAGTTATTTCTCTATAAAAATACCTGGTGAGGTGTGTGAATTGAGTTTAAACAGTGGAGCCTACATGGCATAAATGGTTTCAGACCAAAAAAGTAAGATTTGCTCAAAAAAATAGTGCATAAAACCTAATTAAATATTACGCCATCTTTTACTTCATATACTTCATAAAATTCTTCATCCAAACAGAGAAATGTATTTTTTCTTATTGATTATTGTTAGTTCATTACATTACGCCTTTTAAACCAACAACTTGGGATTGTACAGCACTTTTTATGTCCCTCAAAGGCATTTTTCATAAGCATGCATGCAAACTTGCATGCATTTCAATGGGGTGTACCATTTAAGCCCACCTTGTACCCATTAAGCCCGCCTATACAAAAAGCTATTTTATGGAAATAATCAACTCCACAAAACATTTCATGATGCATTTCTTTAAAGACCAATGCCAAACAAACTGGAATATGCTTAGAATTCATACCTAACCACCTTAAGTCTTACGGTAGAGTAAGATAAAGATGGTGTGTGGTTGTATCAAGAAAATATCGGCGTGTGCTCGCTCATAAAACACATCTTTCCATTTGAAGGAAAATGCTATAATTTAGTAAAATACTGCATGTACATATATAAAAATCATTACATTTCCCTCTTAGTTCACTAAATATGAACATGTGACTTAAACTAGCTGATATTCTATGATTTCTGACATGTCCCAAAACAGCAAAGTTTTGAGGCAACTTCTTGTCAGTAGTCCTGAGACTGGATTCACTTGGACGGGAATAACTCGGTGATAACAAATGTGATTTGTTTGCAATAAAAAAACATTTTTTCAGTTACTAAACCCTTTAATTGGATAGGGTGATGAACAACAAAATCCACCTTTTCCCTTTCTTTAAATTGACCTCAAAGTTGAAAGTGGGCTTAAAGGGTACATGGGCTTAATGGGTACGCTTACCTTAATCCTATTAATTACTGCTCATTTGTATTGTTTCAGTATTTCATCATATGGGAACTTCTGGACCTTTTTGCTTTGGTAAGTGCATTCAACTTCTCCCATCTATCACCCACAGTTGTAAAATTGCAAAAGGGGTCATTCAGTTTTCAATCTCATTTTCAGAGCACTCCCCTTGTGAGTATGTACAAATATTGTTCACTGTTTTTTTCCTCAAAGCTCCACTATCTATACTTTTTGATCCACACTTTAATAGTTTAATGTACCTGTTTGTATGTTATTTTGCACCCTACATACAGACTGACATGGGGACAGACTACAATCTTGAAGCAGTAAGTTGATTTGTATCTAATGAAGAAAATAATATGATGTGAATGTATAACTGTAGGACAGGGGTGGGCAACCTTTTTCATTCGAGGGGCCACTTCAAATTCCTCCAAGGACTGTCAAAGTCCTCCGAGGGCTGCACTATGAACACAAATCAGGATTTCCCCCTGCACTTGCCTATATTGAAGGCAGCCAGCTTTAAAACAGACCCCACCTTCTCTTGGTCCCCTGAATATAACTTAATTGTATTGCAAATGTCATTTCTAAGATTCCTTTACAAAATATGTTATATTTCATGTGAAGCTGCATAACATTGAAATTATGTCGGAGGCCTGGTGAAACGGCCCTCGAGACATAGGTTCCTCACCCCTGCATTATGAACAGTTTGTGAACGCAGGCATGCATGTTATACAATGATTAATTTCATATTAGATTGAAAATAGATTGCCAAGTAATGTGTCTTCATTTTCCATAACTATCACCCCTTCCGATTACAACTGGTCTCGAACGGTCACAGACTCACAGGCAGTGGTGTGGTCTGTGTGCATCAGCTATTTCACTCGTAGGAAGCTGCATGTTGGAAGATTCCATTAGACCTATGCTAATACAGTTGTAGAAAGTATGCTGTCAAATGGTTACTGCATTGTAACTAAGGCCACACCAATTTAATTTGTTGGTTCTCGGATTTTTTCAGGAAAAAGTTGAAGCGAGAGGGCGAAAAAAAAAAATAAAAAAAAATTGTTGTGTGGTAATGCCACGGATGTAATAAGGGGACTGTTATGTTATACCACCTGTATATCAGCCTCACATGGACCTCCAAAGGAAGGTGCAAGACAGGCAAACACCTGGACACGGAGAAGGACAGTGTAGAAGGGAATTAAGGCAGCCAAATAGACCAGGCACAAAATTAGCTCATAGGGCAATTATTATATTAATCTGGTTTGAATAAACTGAGATGATTCAACAGTCTGAAACCGCAGTCTTCATTGAACAAGACAGCAAATACAGCATTGTGACCATATCAATGGAATTACAAGCTATACAAGTACAACTTTAGAATGTTAGACCACTTACAAGAGTGACCAACAAGCACAAGTCCCAAAATCAATAAAATAAAAGACCAAAAATAATGTAATCTCACTCTTCTTTGAGTACAGAATGTGCACAAAATACTACTAGTAACAGAAAAAGTTACAGTAATTAAATTTTAACAAAACAAACAGTCCAATCTGATTCAGATTCTTGACTTTTTCTTGGCACTTCAGGGCTCCAGACTAACTTTTTGCACTGGTTGCACTGGTGCGCCTACATTTTTTTTTAGGTGCACCAGCACAAAATGTATGTGCACCCAAATGTTTTCACCACCCCATACACACACGCACCTCAGCTTTAAAAAATAATAATTAAAATAATAACAATAGCAATAATAATAGCAACAACAACAATAATAATAATAATAATAATAATAATAATAATTATTATTATTATTATATTATTGTTGCTATATTTTAAAAGACCTGGAGCATTTCATGTGCTATAGACTAGTCTTCCAAATGTGCTCTTTATAAAAGACATGACAGTAGGCTACCTAACTAACACATCTTGACTACAAGCAGTTTGGCTGGTAGAAAAGACCAAATTAGTAGCCTTTTAGGCAGTATGTGTTTGACTAGTAAGATCAACATACCAGCCTTTTCTGCAATAAGGCTACGCACACAGCACAAGTACAGAGTTACAATATGAAGATAGATGGATGGATGGATGGATGGATGGATTTTTTTTAACAAACCCTGCTAAAAATGTCATAATTTTTAAAATCATTAGGCACAAATAGCCTAGCCTATGTTTACAGTGGAATCTGAGGTGAATTGGGTTTTGTCTATTTCCCCGTTTTTGAGCGCTCTCCCTCTGCATAATGAGTGTGGTTTCTTAGCAAGCGCTACGAACAGACACGACAGCACTAGTGCGCTCGCTCGCTCAGTCTCTCTCTCTCTCCATCTCTCTCGCTCGTGCTGTCTCGAGGTGCATGAACGATGCCTTGCCCTAGTCGCTATCTAAAAACTCTCACAGAAGTCCCGACAGACTAGCGCGTCACCTGTTGTTTGGCCAGCTCTGCACCCGTCTGCGTTTTTGTGTGGCAATGTTTAATATCCGCTCAAGCCATTTTGCTGTTTTTACCGTGGTAGTAACTCTCTCCTCCGTTGCAAAACTCGCCTGGTTGAGAACACAAAACTCGCTGGCACATGTGAACTCGGATAGTTGAGCGAAGTCGAACATTCTATTCTGAAACGTCGGGCTGCCTGTGAACGAGGAAGGGGGAGAAATTAAGCTACGGGTAACCAGGGGGGTTGCTTCCTCCAAGCGGGACCATAGTTGTTGTTTTACTTTTTTAAAACTGCTATCCCACTCCACTAATTCCACTAAGAGCCATACTGTGTTTCACCGCTGCTACTACCCACAGGGGCTTCAACTTGCCATTGCATGTTTGTCTGTAAAACCATTTGAATGTAACGCGTTTCCTGATTCGCTAGTCGTAATCGGCTTGTTGAAAGGAGTGGTTTTATTGGTTCTCTACGTCACATGACCTCCAACTACTAAAGAGACACCTCTCCGTTCATGAAAACATGCAGTCTTCGGGGTTTTTTAAGCGATTTCATTTTTTGGGGTATTGAAACCGTTTTTTTTTTTTTTTCATTTTGATACAAAATACAAGCGGCGAATCCGAGAACCAACAAATTAAATTGGTGTGGCCTAAGGATATATTACTGATTCCCACCCTTACATCACTGCAAAAAGAAATGCATTGCTAATTGCCTTGGGTGTAGTCTTTTCAGATGCTGCTCTTCTGCCAGTCCACCATGTGCACAAACGGGTCACCTAGAGGAGGAGGGCGGGCAACGAATTAATCAAGTAAGCTTATTGACAACAAAGACTTGCTCTCTGTTGGTGTCACCATTTAATAACACACTCCATCTCTCACTCTGTCTGTCGCTCTCTAGTCTAGTTTTCTAGTTTTCAGGTGTGGATAAAGCAGAATATAAATGATCCCAAAGTCCACATGGGGTATATTCTACAAGAGGAGTATTATTGAAATTCAGATGAGACACAACAGATACAGCTTATTTTCTTGCAGACTGAAGACAGAGGCCACTTAGATAAACTACACTACACACACACAGTGAACCCAGAAGCACAATAATAAGCCTGCAACTGATGTGTGTTGTAACACTCATAACTGCATTGTTACAAAAATGAATGCAAGACTGTAATGTAATAGTTTTATACTGCAATGTCGCCTTGGATTTTGTCTGTTCAGATGCTGTGTTGCTGCCAGTCCACGGATGTACACGAATGGCTCACCTGGAGGAGGAGGGCGGTCAACGACATTACTCAAGTATTGACAACAAATGTGCTCTACGGTAGGTTGGTTATTACAACCCATATACAGCCCCTGGCAAAAAGTATGGAATCACCTGTCGTGGAGGATGTTCATTCAGTCGTTTTTATTTTTTAGAAATATGATGGATCACAGACCCGACTCAGAACTGAACTCAATACAAGTAGTCAGATACTGAGCAACAATTTATTGGCTGTTGTCTGTATCAGTCTGTATCTGTCTTGCAATCTTTTGAAGTGCTTTTATTTAATTTAACATTGATTTGCTCCCGAAATATCCATGGAAGTAATTGAAACTTAAAAAAATTCTGTGATCCATCATATTTCTAAAAAATAAAAACAACTGAATGAATATCCTCCACGACAGGTGATTCCATACTTTTTGCCAGGGGCTCTGAAAAATCCCCTCAAATCTAAAGAACCTGAATGCAATGCACAGTGTGGTGGATTCCAATATGCGACCTCCCGTCCTTCCTTGCTCACTTGCCTGCTTGTGACCTCGTGATGATGTCACTGACGACAGAAAATTAATTCCATATCTTACAAAAGCACAATTCTAATGTCATTTTCTCTTTTGCAATGGGGATAGTGAATGAAAAACAGTCCCCGAAAAGTTGTTGTGTGGCTAGGCTGACAGCTGGGAAACTGTATTGTTTTCTCCATGGACGCGGGGCAAGGCCACAAGCACAAGTGAAGGACAGGAGTCTGCATATTGGAATGCAACCTATGTCACTTCAGGCGCCTTGGACAATGCATTGTGTATGCAGCATCAGGCTAAAATGGGTTAATAACACACACACACATGCACTCTCCTCTAATCTTCTCTCTTTGCCAAACTTTAGATGACCTTTCCAGCATGTCCAACTCATCAGCATCAGGGTGAAGGTGGTGCACCATCCAGGACCAGTCATGGGCCACCAACACCTCTGCAAAATCTACACTTCTTGTGAACCCTGTAGAAGACACTACAACCACAAAACTGCTAATAAACCATCACATACGGCATCACATCATGGTTCTCCATGTGTTACTGCACCCTCGGCACAAGTTCTTTGCTAGATTGCCATCTGGCAGATGCATCAGGACAGGAATGTAGCTACTATTTGTGATTATATCTCCCCACACTCTTTCTTGCTTTGTATGGCAGTGTGTCTCTGTGTGTGTCAGAATGGAAGGTGTCGCACCATTGAAGTCAATGGGCAGTGGCATTGCATGAGGGTTATGGAAGCCCAGATATCCTTGATGCTTTGGTGCCAGCTGTTTTTTTTTTTTTTTTTAATCTGGTCACCCACACTTCCCTCTTCATTATACCCCATAGATTTCCATACCACGTTTTGGTGCTTTGGTGGTATGGACATTCTAACTCACCAGAAAAAGAAAAAAACATTGAAAATGAATGGAAGGTTATGTCTGGTGATTTCTGGTAAATTAGAATGCCCATAACATCAAAGTGGCACTGGATTACTCAACCATTTGCCTCTTAAAAGATAGCTTCTGCCAATTTCAATATGCTGTTGTATAGCTCATGCTACCCTTGACTTGTCAGTACCCGGTGATGCTGGCATTTTTTGACTCAGCTCTTTCTGAGATCTGAGCTATTCTAATGGGGGCAGACTGGTTGCATTAAAAACCTTCTTAACATAGGCCTAATCCAAAAGGTATCACTGTATGTTTGCTAGTTGTCTGCTGATGTTGCATAACCTTTTGAATGTTATTGGGAATAAATGAAGATGTTTTTTTGAAATATAAACAAACGCCTGTCCCCATTTTAATGACATGGGTATGTGGAAGAGCTGTCCCTTACTCATGCACCTGTTTAACAAAATGTTATTTTTATTCAAGTATGCATCTGTGTGTCTAGGGGTATGCAGTGAATAAGTTTTATATATATATATAAATGGCACATTACTTTATACTGTAAGTTATTTCAGATTATTTAAAATGGCATCTGGGAATTCCAAAATGAAGGTGAAATAAAACACTGGTGTCCGTTTTATGTGGCTCTTATACATTGGGGGGGGGGGGGGGGTCTTTTATAATCTTTGTAGCATATTCAACCTCCTCTCAGTTGCATGGCTGAGACTGTTCAAATAGGCTACTGCCTGCCAATACTGCAAGCTTCTACTTAGTTGCATTTTAACGTTATGTTATAGAGAATATAATTATATTATTATATAATTGTTACCAGGTAAAAACGAAAATCAAGTTAATGTAATCCAGTCACTTGCTCAGTCTGTCATAGTAGCAATATTCAGTCAATGAGTGCATTCCCTCGTATTTTAGCGTTTTGCGTGGTATCTGTGGGGATCAAGGTAAGCAGATCGTGGAAATAGTAGGCTATAGATAGATTATATATGTAAAATAGTCTACTGTATTAACTTACAAATGTAAAATATTTCGCTGCCAATATATAACGTACAGTCGTGTGTTACAACGCGCTACATTAGCTTAGTAGTAAATCAGGGGGTATAACAAGCCTGTGTCGAAATTCATTTCAGTACATCAAGATCGATGAATGCGACGCTTTTTTGATTGTTAATGTTTTGCTTCACGGTGCTTTGTTTTTAAATAAAAACTAACAGTCTACCAGAAAAACTTAAAATACGATTGTTTATGGACAGGCGATAACCCGGACAGCCTCTAAACCATGGATCGTTCATTTCAGCCAATCAGGTGACAAGAGCGACAGATAAGGCAGAAGCGACAGGTAAGGCGCCGACAAGCCCTGGTGCTTACAGATCATTTTTGAATGGGTTACCACGGCTACCATTCCATTTAGAATTTTCAGTTGGTCTGCAGTATAAACCATTGACAGTTGTAAATTATGGACGCCAGAGATCAAGGACCAAACATAACACAGGTTGAGACGTACTGAGATCTTTAATGAAAGCTTGTCACGTGATTATAAAGACATTGTACGGGTGCCCGTAGGCGACATACATCACATCCCCCTTCTTTAAGTTTTAAACAACACATGAAAACATGACTGTAAACTGCACATTATCTGTATATAAAACAATAAACAATAATCCCATTTCATTACAAATAGTAGTCTATTGCATTGCATTTTTTTTCCTTTTTTTTTTGAAAAAAAATAATTAAAAGTCTTTCTTTCTTTCTTCTTTTAGTAATCCAACAGGAGCCTTGGAATAAGTGCTGTGTGCAAGAATATGTGCATTCTGAGACATTGTTTGTGTGTGCATGTGTGCAAATGAGGTCAGTTAAGGTTTGTATCTGTCTGGTACCTTTACTTGTCTGCCAGACCGTGTGAAGTAGTCACCTTCCAGCTGCGGTTTGGAGTCAGCTGGTTCCTCATCTTCAGTTTTCACCTGTGTGTTGGAGTGACTCACCTCAGGCTTGATGTCAATGTCTGCATCGGCCATCGGCGTTGCACACTCTGTCTCTCTGGTCTTTCGTAGATGTTTTCTGTTTCTCCTATAGGTGCTGCCATCTGGAGTCTGAACAACGAATGACCTTGGTTGCTCATGTTTGTGAAGGACAACAGCAGGCTGCCATCCATCCTTTCGCTGGACTCTCACGCTTTCTCCTTTGTGTAGATCAGGAAGACACCTTGTCTGTCTGTCGTAGTAGCTTTTCTGTTTCAGTTGTTTTTCTTTCAGCTTGTCACTGACCTGGATGCTACTTTCAGGAGTCAGCAGAGCTGTTGTTGTAGGCAGGGAGTTGTGCTGGAGAGTACCCGACGCCCTCTAGTGGAGTGTTGCGGTATTCCAGCAGCGCGATGTAGGGATCTCCATTCCCATCTTGTGCTTTCCTGAGGAGGTTTTTGACGGTTTGCACCGTTCGCTCAGCCTGCCCGTTGGACTGTGCATGCCCAGGACTTGAAGTAAGGTGTCTGAAGTCCCAGTCTCCAGCGAAACGTCTGAACTCTGCACAGGAATACTGCGGGCCATTGTCAGAGACCAGACGGTCCGGTATTCCATGCCTGGAAAATATGGACTTCATTCCTGTAATGACACCTCGGGCAGTTATGTCTGTCAGTTTTGCAATTTCTGGAAATTTTGAATAATAGTCTATGCAGAGCAGGTATTCTTTACCATTAAAGTGGAATAAATCAGTTCCTACTTTGGACCATGGTCTATCTGGCAGTTCATGTGGAATGAGAGGTTCTTTGGGGTTGCTATTTCTGTTTTTATCACACACAGTACACTTAAGCACAAGGTTTTCAATTTGCTTTGACATAGGCTACAGTATAGCACATCTCTCGCTCTCTCCTTGCACTTGACCACTCCAAGATGTGATTCATGGATCTTGCTCAGCATCTCTCCACGCAGCTGGTTCGGCACGATGAGCTTTGCAGCTTTAAACAGCAGTCCTGATGAACAGCTGATCTCTTCTCTGTATGTCCAGTACGCTTGAATGTCTTTGTGAACTGCATTTATGTCTTTGGGCCAGCCATTCATTGCTACTTTGTGCAGCAGTTGCATTTCGGGATCAGCAGCAGTTGCCTCTCGGAACATGTTCAGCTTCTCCTCAGACACTGGTAGCTGTTGAGTGACCCAGTTGACTTCCAGTTCCTCTCCAAGCAAGTCCTCAGTCTGCTCATTCAGGAATGCACGGCTCAGTGCGTCGGCGATGTGCATTTCTTTGCCTGGCTTGTACACTATGTTAAGGCTGTATCTCTGCAGTCTAAGCAGCATCCTCTGCAGCCTTGATGGAGCTTGGTACAGAGCCTTTTTGAAAATAGCCTCCAGGGGCTTGTGATCACTCTCAACCAGAATGTCTTTGCCATATACATACTGATGGAATTTTTCACATCCATAGACAATGGCTAACAGCTCTTTTTCTATCTGTGCATAACGGCGCTGTGCATCGGACAGTGCACGCGATCCATAGGCAACAGGTTTTCCTTCCTGCATTAAAACTGCTCCAATGCCTTCAGAACTGGCGTCTACAGAGAGTGTCACAGGTTTTTGTACATCATAGAATTTCAATGTTGGTGCATTTGTTAGTAAGGACTTACGTTTATTAAAACTTCTCATCTGACCATCTTCTCAATGCCAACATCACTTTTCAGCAGTTTTCGGAGTGGTGCGCTAACCTCAGCCATTTTGAGAATGAACTTGGAAAGGTATTGGAACAACCCTATGAATCTCATGAGAGCCTGTTTGTTCTCTGTGATAGGGATTTGCGCCACAGCTCGCACTTTTTCAGAATCAGGCTTGAGACCATCTGCTGATAGGATTTGGCCTATGTACCGTATTTCTGGTGTTCTGATCTTGCACTTGCTTTTGTTAAGCTTGAGATTCCACTCTCTTGCTCTGTTCAGCAGCTGCACAAGCCGTCTGTCATGCTCCTCGTCGTTCTCTCCCCAGACCAGAAGATCGTCGATCACGTTGACCACACCATCCAAGCCTTCAATCATTTGTGCGACAGCACGCTGGAACACTTCAGAAGCTGATGATACGCCAAAAGGTAAGCGCAAAAATCTGTACCTGCCAATAGGCGTGTTGAACGTGCATAATTTGGAACTCTCTTCATCTAATTGTATCTGCCAAAACCCATGGTTTGCATCTACCACTGAAAAAACTTTTGCTTTCGGCATGCTTGACACCACCTCTTCCACTGTGAGCAGTGGGTAGTGTTCGCGCTTAATGGCTTGGTTAAGGTCTTTTGGGTCTATGCAGATTCTTATTTTATTTGGCTTCACCACTGTTACCATACTGTTCACCCAGTCGGTTGGTTCATGCTGTCTGGTGATCACACCTAGCTTCTCCATTCGCTGTAGTTCCTCCACTATTTTGCTCTTCAAGGCCACTGGAACTCTCCTTGGTGCATGCACGACTGGTGGTATGTCTTTGTTTATCTGGATGTGGTGTTGGCCTGTTAGACAGCCAAGACCAGTAAACAGATCATCAAATTTGTTAAGCAACTCATCTTCTGATTTAATTTCATGCACCCTTTTGATCATGCCTAATTTTTCACATGTCTCTCTGACCAGTATTGCTGGTGCATCACGATCAATAATTTGGAAATTAATCTGATGCTTAATTTCTTTGTATTTGCAGGTAAGTGTTACTTTACCCACTGGCGACATCTGGTGGCCAGAATACGTCACCAACTTGCATCCTGATTTTTCATCAATGTGTTGCATCCGAGTGATCTGAAGGTTCTCTCAGCTAGAACATTACATTCGGCTCCCGTATCAAGTTTAAAATTAACATTTTGGCCATTTATGTTCAGCCTTTCAGTCCATATGGCTTTGTCACTTTTCGTCTCAGTTGCAATTGTTTCTATTTTGACCGGATTTTCTTCTCGTTTCAATTCCACAGACCCAACAAAGAAATCT
Organism: Engraulis encrasicolus; assembly: GCF_034702125.1. NCBI lineage: Eukaryota > Metazoa > Chordata > Actinopteri > Clupeiformes > Engraulidae > Engraulis > Engraulis encrasicolus. The sequence goes on from NC_085866.1 coordinate 133,628, forward strand.
TCATCATCATCATCCACTTCGACTACGTGCAGTTTCCTTGCATTATAGCCGCTGGCTTGCTGCTTTGCTTGCCTGCACATTTTAGCGAAATGATTCTGCTTATTGCATACCCTGCACGTTTGACCGTACGCCGGGCATTTGCTTGGACTGTGTTCATATCCGCACTTGAAACATTGTCTCACTGTTTGCTCATTTCCAGTCACATTCTTTCTGGCCCTGTAATCATTCCCGAACGTCTTGCGTCTGTCTGCTGTCTTCGAATGACTAACACTCCTTATTTTGCTCACCTCAGCTTCTTCATTGAGCACTTTTACTTGGGTCACAGTCATTTCATTAGCGCGGCAGATATCAATGGCTTTTACCAAGGTTAAGCCCGTTTCTCTAAGCAGTCTTGCACGCACATGATCTTCACGAACGCCACAAACAATTCGGTCTCGTATCAACGAGTCATGTAGATCCAGGAATTCACAGTCTTTTGCTTTGTTTTTTAAGTCAGTAACATATGCATCAATACTTTCGTTGGGGCCTTGTGCTCTCGTGAAAAACAAGTGACGAATGTACGACATTTTTTCTTGGTTCACAGTAGTCTTTGAATTTTTTCTTCAGCACATCCAGTTTGTCCTTTTCAGCCTCCTCGAACGAGAAAGTGTTGTAGACTTCAACTGCTTCCTCCCCAGCGACATGCAGGAAGGTAGCACACTGGACTTTGCTGGATTTTTCTGCTATTCCACTAGCGATCAGAAACAAGTCGAACTTCTGCTCCCACAGCTTCCAGTTTTCGGCTATGTTGCCTTCAAAACTAAGCGCAGATGGCGGCTGTAACTGTGCCATTTTTCTAACACCGGTTAACTTCTGACACCATGTAAAGTATGGACGCCAGAGATCAAGGACCAAACATAACACAGCTGTGCTTACAGGTCATTTTTGGATGGGTTACCACGGCTACCATTCCATTTAGAATTTTCAGTTGGTCTGCAGTATAAACCATTGACAGTTGTAAATTATGGACGCCAGAGATCAAGGACCAAACATAACACAGGTTGAGACGTACTGAGATCTTTAATGAAAGCTTGTCACGTGATTATAAAGACATTGTACGGGTGCCCGTAGGCGACATACATCACAACAGTTATCCTGTCCTGAGCTTAAGTTCCCAGGCTTCAGTTCCTGGGCCTAAGTTCCTGGGTCAATGGCCTGCAGTATAAACAGGGCTAATATAAACTGGGCTACTAGTATGGGCTGGCCTGGACCTCAATATGGGCTGGCCTGGACCTCCATATGGGCTGGCCTGGACATCAATATGGGCTGGCCTGGACCCCAATATGGGCTGGACATCAATGTGGGCTGGCCTGGACCTCAATATGGGCTGGCCTGGACATCAATATGGGCTGGCCTGGACATCAATATGGGCTGGCCTGGACATCAATATGGGCTGGCCTGGACATCAATATGGGCTGGCCTGGACATCAATATGGGCTGGCCTGGACCTCCATATGGGCTGGCCTGAACCTCAATATGGGCTGGCCTGGACATCAATATGGGCTGGCCTGCCTGCATCCCTGGACTTCAGGGTCACCCAAAACATCCCATAATGCCCGAGTCAGGAGTTAATTAAGGACATTTGGGGTGATCCTAAAGGGAGTGACCTTGGGTTGACCTTGAGGGAGGCCCGACTGAAGTGCTGAAAAAAAACTACATTATACAGTCGTGATAAAGGTATTCCATCCATATGAATTATAGATAGATAGATAGATAGATAGATAGATAGATAGATAGATAGATAGATAGATAGATAGATAGATAGATAGATAGATAGATAGATAGAGGAGAGACACAAGATTGCTACTATCTACCAGGGGCTGCATCTGAGCGCCCAATCTCTGTGTGACTATCTATGAAGGCAAGGCAAGGCAAGACATTATCTTAATGTTTTAAATGTTTTTTGACTCTAATTTATTTCCTTCTTTCTTCCCTGTTTCCTTTCATTTACATTTGTTAACTTTGTGAAGCACATTGAGTTGCACCTGTGTATGAAATGCGCTATATAAATAAACTTGCCTAGATTTATAGGTAGATAGCAATTTATTTTCTACATATTGATATTTCTCCTCTCCAGCGAAGTGCAGTGCAGGTTTCACAACACACACGGCAGCTCTAACTGACACAGTTGTGTCTATTTACATCTAATAGATAGTTGAAGACACTCATGTAAAAAAAAAAAAANAACGGGCTTTCAGTTTGAAATAAAATAGTTCAAATCCACAATATAAAAGTAGACCTATGCTGTTTCTCAACCTTTTTTTAGGCGAGGCCCCCTTTCAATTCAGGAAAAATGTCAAGGCACCCCAAACCAACAAGCCGTAACATGGCATTGCATCTGATACCACACTAGCTTAGAAAAGGTACACATTTTGAGACGTCACATGACCTATGTTCGAAGTTGCAGCTGACTGGGGCGACCTACTGTATATTTACTTTATTATGCTTAAATGGCAGATGAAAGATTCCACTGACTAGCATTAAGTTATCAATTTAGACAAATATGTATTATATTACATAATTTATTTATCAGCCACGTTTCCGCGGCACCCCTGAGGGGGGCCTGCGGGCGGTACCCCAGGGGGCTCCGGCACCCCTGTTGAGAACCACAGCTATAGATGAAGGTCTTGGCTGTGCAGCACTGTATCAGAACAATCTCCTCACATTGTACTTCTTAATAACATAAAGGCTCTTACTTGCTTTAGTCAACGCAGTCAATACAATTAAAAGTTTAAATGTGTTTTGTATTGAAATGAAGACACAAAACCTGACGGTGGTGACATCGGAGAGAAGTTACAGAAACCTTTTCTTATATATAATATACATAGAGTGTTCACATTAGCCATTTCCCATGTAGGCTATTTTTAAGTAGCATATACTTCTCTAAAAGTATATTGTAATCTAATATAATATTTAATTCAAAAGTGTTTACATGTTATTGTTGAGACAGCAAAGTCCAAACAAATAACAAATTCAAATCAAGTTTTTCATCTGAAGTCAAATGGAATAATTATGTCTCTGCTTATGACAGCTGGTTTTACGGAGGCGGGGAAAGTATATAGGCCTACAGTATGATGAAATAGAATTAAACTACAAACCTTTTAAAACAAATATATATATATACATATGTGGGACCGGGTCTGACAGATCCCTTGATCATTATCTGGATTTTTGTTTCTTCATGAAAATGTTAATTTTGAACAAAATTGTCACTTTTATGAGCAGGATGTGTTCTTCCAAACTTTCCAGAATCAGTGTCATAATAATCAATATCGCTTGCCGCCATCCCTGGGCCTAGCCTGGTTCCTACCAGACCTCCGTGTGTGTGCTCTGGAGCCCCCTGGTGGCACTCCAAACACACACATCGGTCTGGGAGCATGTGGCAGGATTCAATTTCTGGACACAAAAAATAATGCCGAGCATTTATCACTTCAATATCACTGGCAGCTCACATTGAGGAGTCACATGTCATATTATAGACCATATTGACGCTTTAGAGATCAACAGAAAATGGTTTTGAAAGAATTTGTTGATATTGAAGCAATAAATGCTGCGATTCTTTTTTTGACTGTAGAAATGGAATCCTGCTACATGCTCCCAGACCTAGTAGTGGAGCTCACAAAGCTGTGCGGAACTACAGGTCGGGCAAGAGCCAGGCAACCTTGGGCCTAAGGTCACCCCAAACGTGTTTACATAATTCCTGACTTATAAAAAGAGGGTGATCACAGAGTCTAATTCACAGACACTGCTGCTGCTGCTGCACCGACTTCTGCCATCAGTATTGCTGCTACAGACACCAGTGACAGACGGGGCGTTCTTACTCTTAAAGGTAAGATCAATGTTTATTACACTCAGTCTTAATTTGAATAACCGGGTTTGTTTAGAAAATTGTAATATATGTTTTTAGCTATATCTCATTATGATGAAGTACTTCTGTATAATTGCCCTTTGACAATTAAAGAGTTAAAAGGCTGAGTCTGAATGAGAGAGAGAGAGAGAGAGAGAAATCTGCACTCACATTAGTGGGTCATGTCTGTGTGCCTGATGTATCGACCTGTGTAACATTCTTACAATTGTGGACAATTATTATGAATAAAGATGCTAACTGTGCATGCTTAGGTTTAGCATAACCTCCACTCAATATTTTTGTATTTTAGTTAGCAGGTCAGTAATTATTCTTTCTATGGTGTAAGCCACTCAGAATCTGTTGAATGTTTTATTTTACAGTGACTTGGAAGATGAGGGCTGCCATCTCACTGCTGGTGCTGCTGCTCTCCATGTGTGGAGTCCAGACAGAGAGCCACGGCACTGACGCCTCTACCCAGGACGTCTCTACTGAGCTGAAGGAACTCAGAGACATGGTGGTGGACCTGAGAGCAACAGTACGACATACTCGAGATGACGTTAAGGTTTTGAAGACTGAGAATGAAGCAGTGAAAGGAAGGCTTGTGGCCAGTGAGACTAAGGTTCAGGCTCTACAGGAAAACAAAGCAGAAGTGAAGACAGAGGTGGACAATCTGAGGAGGGAAAACACAGCACAAGAGGTAGAGTTGGCCGTATTGAAAACCATGGGGTCGTTTCTCTCGACAGTGCCTTTGCTAACGACGTTAGCCATTTTGTTCGTTCTTAAGACCAACGTTGTAACCAAGGTCTTAAGTCGCTCGTAAGACAGTCTTCCGGCTTGGTCTTGAGTTGGTCTTAAGTTGTTCTTAAGTTGGTCTTGCTCCTGACATTTCAGCGTCTTGGGGCAGGTTCAGGCAGAGTTCAAGTGACAGTGATTGATTACTGCCACCAAGTGCACAAGCGTCTAACTTTTACCACACAAAATGTCCAATGATTAGACAATTTTAAATATATTTGGTTGTGTATGCCGTCTTCCTGCCAGCAAGTCCTTACGTCCAACGTAGGCCACAAGAAAAATAATTGCCATTAAAGGGACAGTTTGGTCAATTTCAACATGCAGTGTTATTGCTCACGCTACCCTTGACTTGTCAGTACCTGAGATTTTTTTTTCTTCTTCTTCAGCCGTTTCCGAGATCCTGGTCATTGTAATGGGGGCAGCTCTTTGTTTACATTTCAAAAAAACATTTTTATTTATTCCCAAAAACATCCAAAAGGTTATAAAACATCAGCAGACAACTAGCAAACAGCGGTACCTTTTGGGAAAATATTTGGAGTTGGCCTATGTTTCATTTTTTAAAAATGTAAACAAACGCTGCCCCCATTAGAATTGCTCATATCTCGGAAAGGGCTGAGCCGAAAAATGTGGCATCACCAGGTACTGACAAGTCAAGGGTAGCGTGAGCAATACAACTGCATGTTGAAATTGACCAAACTGTCCCTTTAAGAGCATTGTGCCTGAAGATGTGCAGGAAGATTGAAAGGTGCGTCAAACACAGTAGGCTACACATGACATCTTTATGAAAGTCGTTAAATACCTGTGAAGACAATCATGCCCCCAAAATCCACCCCAATAACCAAATGTCGCTGTACATATCACTGCACAATAAAATCGCGCCAAATAACTTCGCAATGGCGTCAGCCACACGGTCCACTGTCACTGCGCACGAGGGAGAGGAGGCAGAGAGTTGCGAATATGCCCGAATTGCGCACGCGCCAGCCTGGATGCGCGCGCGCGCACACACACACACACACACACACACACACACACACAGAGAGAGAGAGAGAGATGAGTGGAAGTGGATATACTGGATATACTGTTGTGCAGATAAGGCACCTGCGCTTAATTTAAAATTCAGCCGAAATGGATATGTTACCAGTTACCACCAGCAAGTGAGAATTAGGATAGTATACATGCCATCACGCTTTCACCGGCCATTTCTGTGTAGTTATTTGGAGTGATTATGCTACAGTGATATGTAGACCGACATTTGGTTATTGGGGATGGATTTCGGTGACATGATTGCGTTGACAAGTATTTAACGACTTTCATGGAGATGTCATGTGTACTGTGTTTGACGGACCCTCTGTGCATCATCCCTTCCTGCACATCTTTACGCGTAAAGGTCATAATGGCAATTATTTTTCTTGTAGCCTATTTTGCGCGTAAGGGCGTGCAGGCAGGAAGACGACATAAACAACCAAATATATATTTTAGAATGATCGATTCCTTTCAGTTATCATTTCAAACATCATTGAACTGTCCACTCTGTGTGGGGAAGGACCTCGCTGTTGTCTCGCACTTAGAGTTCTTCTACATGCGTTCGGGTGTTGGCAGTGTCAGAGGCCAGCCCGAAGGCATCCCTTGGGGTTTACAGAGTTTAAGCTTAAAAAAATAGCCTACATCTGATCAACTACAGTAAGACTGAGCTTTCTCCAGCAACCACCTTCACAGCTGTCCCTCCTTTCTTCCATCGTCGTAAAAAGCCCCAAGCAGGGCTGTAGTGGAGGGTAAACGCACGTAAACGCCGTTTACACACCTCTGGAATTTAGGAAATAGCGTTTACCCACCTCTAAATAGCGTTTACCCACCTCTAAATAGCGTTTACGCAGCTCTTAATGGCAATTACGCACGTCAAAGTTCCCTGCGCCTTGTGATCTGCCGTTGGAATAATGCAAAATAAATTTGGTGTCATTTAAAAACTATTGTTGAACATAGGCCTACTTAACGCTTTAGTAGGAATCATTTTCATCTGCTCTGTATGTGACCTTCCAATCAGTGCCTTTCGGCTGCGGCGGTGACACCAATCAGAATCCAGGGAATATGTAAACACATAGGCCTACACGTTGTGTAGTTGCCTGCCTGCATGGTTAATCATAGTTAATCATCATGGATAGGGTGACCAGACGTCCTCTTTTTCCCTACTTTTGAGACCTAAAAAAATGTGCGGGGGGAATTTCAGAAATGTCCGGGATTTTGTTGGACTGCCTGAAATATAGACCTAATTCATCTGCATTGTAATGTTCATTCCGTTCCATTTGACTCCACTGCAGGTTTCTCTCTACCGTTCGCAAATTAGTCACGCCCTTCTCATCAAATCTAGCCACTTCGCACCGTATGTCTGAAAGAAGTAGGGGACAAGCCAGTGCGCCCCATGTTTACAAGCGAAAGCGCATCTGTCCGCCGGTTCTACGGACGGCAATGCCGATAGAAACGCAAATGCACGTTCGCGCGGTGGAGTTGAAAAACAAAAAAATCCCGCGTGTGAAGCCAGGTATGAAAGTAACCTAACACAGGACTAAGCCTCGTAACACCACCAAATCCATCATTTAGGGAGGTACACGTTTTGTTACACCTTGTCACAAGATTCTTTCATGATCTGACATTTCCAAGTTATTTGCAAAAGCAAGTTCTCAGAGCTAGAAGGACTCATTCCTGAGTTAAGAAATTAAGCTTCTTCTTCATCAGCTTCTTCTTCTGTCTTTTGCCTTTGCAGTTATTGATAACCCTGTATGGGTTAGCTTATTAATGGTAGGTAAAACTCCAGTTCCTCTCTTAATGGCTGCAGTGCCTATTGCTAATCTCTGAGCATGCCACTACAAGTAGCCTAGCTAAGTAGGCCTAATGGATGACAGTGGAGGGGTAAATTGTGAGCTGTCTTATAAAGATATAAGCCTAAAATGTAGCCTAATAGCACTTCATTATCAATTCAGTTGAAAACCACAAATGTTGTGTTTTTTATAATTAGTTTCCAATGTTATATAGCCTAATGCCATTCATCTTTGTGGGGAATGGCTGAGATGGGCCTACATGATGGTGAATCTATTTTTAAAAACCTAATGCAGAAATTGGAATACGCCTATGAAATTGAGCTGCATTGTTATGCTGTTGATCTACTCCAATAGGCTATAGGTGTTAGGCCTACTATCTAGGATTGTAACAAAGGCACACTCTGTATCATATGATCATACAAATTATGTGATAGGCCTTTAGGCCTAACTGAAGAGATTTTAACTGTCATTTATAGTAGACAAATGAATGTGCATGCCAAAAAGTTCTAGTGGCTTTTAAACAAATGACCATTTTGGATGCGTTAATACCGATACTTTATAGGCCTATCATGCCTGGCCTCATACCCATTTTCATACCTGTAGATCCACAGATACACCGATGACCCCCCCCCCCCCCACAAAAAAAAAACCGCGTTGCGTTACGTTGCGTCGCGTCACGGTCTGTCTGATCAAAAAAATCATAGTTTACCCACCTCTAATTTGACCACTACAGCCCTGGTCCCAAGCAACCAGTTCGTCACATCAAGGTAGAGACATGGGTAACAACGTAGGTTACACATATCTGACCCAAAACAGAGACCCAAAGACAGCGCGACATATCAGTAGCGCGCGTGCATGTGTGTGTGTGTGTGTGTGTGTCCATATTCTCAACCCTCTGCCTCGCGCATATGACAGCGGGCCGCGTTAAGTAAATGTGCAATGATTCAAATGATCCCAATGTGATGTCGCATGCCTTTCAGAGTAGGCTATCCTCACATTATTTCATTAAGCTGCATTTTTTTCCCAGGGTTGCGATGGGTTGGAGTTCGTGTAGCGTAATCTATAGACAACAATCAGTCCCCCCAGGAAATCGCGATGTTGCGATCGCGTCGTTTTTTGCAACTTCAATGAATTCCCGCGAATTCTGCGCGAGAGCGCAACTTTAACCAATCACCGCGATTTCCCGCAACTTTGAACACTTTGAACCAAACCATGTTGCGCTGAGTTCACTGACGTCGACAAACTTCCTTTCAAAAAGGATAATACAATAAAAAATACAATAAAAAAGTAACCTAGCAATCAGTCCCAGCACTTTACTATGTACAAAGTTGTTGGTGAGGGGGAAAAACTAATAAATACGAATGTAGGAAACGCCATGTTCTCATTGCGCGTCTGCTCGCATGGTCACAGGAGGGAAAATGTATGACTAGTCTGGCATAACCAATAGGCCTACATTTTTAAAATGTGCTAGGCCTACATAAATATATAATTAACACTTCATGACAGTCATCTACATTAGGCCTACGCCAAGTATAGGGCTCCTACAACAAGATGTGTTTTCTTTTTTCTAAAGCGGTCCACCTGCTGGACCACTTTGGTGTTTGACTTGTGCGCATGAAGGCAACATTTTCCCTCCGAATTGAGATGCGCAAATGCCTTGTCCACAACAAAGGAGTAATTTCCATCCTTCATTGTGAATGCTGCGTGCGTGCCTGGCCGATATAGTAATCTCTTTCGCGCAAATTGGGCTATGGCTGGATACGAGCACTTGGTGACCGTGGTGACCGTGTCGTCAAATCACTTCCGTTTAACCTGGCGCGGTCAAACGGACAAGGAACACTGAACATGAATAAAACCAGAACAGACACGTTGGAAAGCTGTGGGAGTAAGTTGGAAAACTACTTTCTGTCTCTCCCTCTCCTTCTCTCTTCCTTGCGCGATTGACGGTATTGATTGACAGCTGAGACCTCCGTTTAGTCTAGTCGTGATTTCATGAACCCATTTTCATTTCATGAACCCATGTTCTGCAGGCGACGTGGTGTTTTATAGATAACCATCTCGTCGTCTTTTATATTCACAAGAGCACCAAAATTAATATAATTTCTGAGCATTATTCAGCAAGCACCATTCACAACTGGAAATCTGTGAAGTCCATCCTCTTTACATTGAATGATGATCATCAACCGTTAATTGAAAGCCGGCTGACGGCGCTGGAGAACAAAAAAAACCTAGGCCTATGCCTTCTTTCGAAAGCGACCCCTCCCTCTGCTTTTATTTGTGTTGCTTTTGACAAGCTTGAAAATTAAACGCAGACACAGGCAGGCTATGTGTAGCAGACGACTCACATTAACCAGGATTTCAGTCACAAGAGTTCCTGTCACGCACCCTCTTCAACTGGGTGGACATGCCTAATTCCGCCCGCCTACTTAATTATGTATCCACTTTTTTAAGTCAGGAATGGATATCGACATGATACGAAGTTTGTATGCTTACAATTTGAAACGGTGATGACATTTAAAACAGAGTCAAACGGCCATAAACAGCATTGTAATGAAGGGTGTCGTAGCCTAATGGCAGCATGAAAGAGATGGAACTTTTCACGACGACATTCTGGCTAAAAACTCGCCCTGGTTTCCCTGCTTTGCTTAAGGACCAAAATTATAATATAAAAATGGAAATAATTTAAAAACACCAGAGAACTGGAATGTGGCAGTGTCCTTTACTTTCAAGCGTGGGGAAAAATCGCACCTTTCACTTCATGCCGCAACAAAATCGCAACAACACAGTAAGAAGCTCCGCAACTTTTATCGCGATTTTCTGGAAATCCTCGTGCACCATCTGGCAATTCCGACCGCGATTTTTTTAGAAAATGCCCGCGATTTCCTGGTGGGACTGAACAATGACATAGTAGAAATGTTCACAATGTGTGCGCAATCCGACCACGTTGTGCGCGCGTGGGTATTTGTTTCCCACTGCGACAACATATTGTGAAAATTCGAACTCAAACGGACACAGAGGAGAATATTATGGATGTTAGAGATTTAAAAGTCCATGCATACATTTATCCCTTCGGGTCTAGAATCATTGCTATTACCCTCCGGCAAGGCATGACAACCACTCATCCACCAACCACCGGTTTCTGAGAGAAGTTACTGATCGACTTATCGTAAATTGATTTAGCAAAACCGGAATAAAATATAAGACATTGTGACATGTAATGCATTATTTGGTTTCTGCTGTCGAAGAGGGATGGTTTTGAGGGCACGGTTGTGTTGACAAAGATTTGTGGACTTTGATAGCGTTGTAATTATTGTATCTGACGGCCAAATCAATCATGATGCCATCACTACTTTGTGGCCAATGCAGCCGAGCTTGAGATGAGAGACTGCAAGCATTTCCGAAGACTTCCTGGTGTCTGAGAACGTACGTACGCGACTTCGGTCGGTCTTGCGTCTAAAGACCAACTTAAGATCAACTCAAGAGCAACTTAAGACCAACTCAAGAGCAACTTACGACCAACTCAAGACCGACTTAAGACGGTTAGCAACGACAAGAATCGAGAAACGGAGTCCAGACTGGCAGCTACAGAGACTGAATTCAAGGACTTGAAGATGAAGGCCAGTGCAGCACTGGAGCAGGAGCTGACAGCAGTGAAGACCAGGCTGGCAGCTAGTGAAACTACAGTAGACGACCTGAAGAAGGAAAACGCAGCACAAGAGGCAGAGCTGACAGCAGTGAAGACCAGACTGGCCAACAGTGAAACTAAAGTGGAGAATCTGGAGAAGGGGATCAGAGCAGCACCCAAGGTGGCCTTCTCAGCAGGTCTGGGCTCTGGATACATAGAGTCTGGGAGTAACAACCTGAACTTATTATTCAAGAGAGTCATCACCAATGTAGGAGAGGCCTACAGCAGCACAACTGGCTTCTTCACAGCTCCAGTCAGGGGGGTCTACTACTTCAGGTTCACTGTTATGGATAATCTGGACTCACGCTACATGATTATCAGGATGTATAAGAATAGAGAGAGGCTCATGTGGCTGAATGAGCATGACACCGATGGAAAGGCCTCCTACCTGTCCAGTGGCCTGGCTCTGCAGCTGGAGAAGGGAGATACAGTGAACCTGGAGCTACCACAAGGCAACAGGATCTATGATAGTACTAATACCTTCAGCACCTTCAGTGGCTTCCTGCTCTTCCCTCTCTGAACACCAGAAGATCGCATTGACCACCACCACTCATGTTGATGATTTGTTTCACAAATGATAAATGTAAATCATTGTCATGAATATTTTTTTTTACTGCATATCTGTTAATGTATATTTGTCCAGTTATTAGTTCACAGCGTCATTACAGTAACATGAGACTTAACAGATCATATCGTCATTATCGACTCCTGTGTGTGTGTGTGTGTGTGTGTGTGTGTGTGTGTGTGTGTGTGTGTGTGTGTGGGCAGCTGGAAGCAGTGTTACCAGATGTGTCTGACCAAATCCCGCCCAAAAGGTTCTCAAAAACCGCCAAAATGCGCTAAATTCCGCCCAAATTCAACAAATTACATTAACTTCTATGGGCCCAAAACGGCTTAAAAACCCGCCAAATGGCCAATTTTTCCCGTTTTTGCCCACCGACGCTCATCCTAAGTAGCCCAATTGGACGGGCACCCGCCCAATCTGGCAACACTAGCTGGAAGAGAGATGCAGTAAGTAAGAGTGAGAGTGAGATGCCGTGAACATGGTGCTGTGTGTGTGTGTGTGTGTGTGTGTGTGTACGAGATGTGTAGAGTAAGAGATGCCGTGAACATGGTGCTACCAAAAGACCGCAGGCTCCATGATCAGGGTCGGATCTAGCCATTTTGGGGCCCTAGGCGAAACGAGGCCCTCAAAAGTCATTATAAAGTCCTTCTTGAAAGATGTAGCCTACACAAAATCAGGGCCTTAGAACTCTGTGTTTTGGTGCTATTTAGTTGTTTTTTTGCCCATTGTTTTGTTTAGTTTTGTCTACTATTTTCATGTTTACCATGACTGGTGTAACAGTTGGGGGCCCCTATGGAGGGAAGATTAGGTCGGGGCCCTAGGCCAGTGGTTCCCAACCTATGGGTCGGGACCCAACTTATGGGTCGCCAAAGATCCACAGGGGGTCGCGGAGGCATGGGCGTAATTTTAGGGGGGGGGGGGTGGGGGGGGGCGGGGGGGACATGTCCATACCACTTTCCAGATAAACCTAGCTTGTCCCTACCATTCTTTCACAAATATAATGCAAAAACAGATTGAAATGTCCCCACCACTTTTCGAGCCAAACCTACACTTTTGTGCGGAGCCCAAGATTTTAAGGGGTTTCATTTGAAATATATTTATGATGATTGATGATGATTAGCCTAAATGACAAAGCATTTAACTAATACATGCATAGAAGCAGCAAATTGTAAGTGCTACATTTAACATGTATTCTGTATTTGACCAAAGACGAATTGAGGAATAAAATAACTACAATCAGTTTTCGCAGGAAACGGAGGGCATCTTGTGACTCCGTCTCGTGCGGGCGCTCGCGTGGTTGGGTCACCAAAGCTTACAATAGTAAAAACATGGGTCCCTTAAGAACAAGTCCGACAGGCGGACAACAGATGCGTCCGTCTATGCCCGTTCTGAACCTTTTTTGCCCAAACGCCCCCTTGGCCTCCTCATATCCTGTCAAGGCAATTTATCAATAAGCCTACCATGTACTGTATAACAGTGTTTTTCAACCTTTTTCGTCTCATGTACCCCCTAAGCCTTTTCGTTGTGCCATGAGTACCCCTTAACTCATATTTTACATCGCCTTTTCTATTCCAGTGTGACTTTGCTCCATGCATTTGTTAAAATTGCATTTTTCCAAGTACCCCCTGCAGTGTGCTCGCGTACCCCTAGTGGTACAAGTACCCCTGGTTGGGAAACACTGCTGTATAAGCCTGGATTTGAAAAAGTACCATAGGATTTCAACAGTGTTGGGTAAGTTACTGAAAAACTGTAATGCATTGCTGATTACATGTTACTGTCTTTTCAAAATAATCCCTTACACTACATTTAGCAATTTGGGGACCTAAGGCGAATTTAGCTAGGGGGGCCATCGGTCCATCCCATATCACATTTTTTTTAACATAAAATCTCTATTTTTTTTTTTTTTTAAATCACGATTTTTAAAAAAAAAATAAATAATAATTACAAACATAAAAAACAGGCAAACATTACAACCCTTTCTGTACAGATTTCAATGAATAGGCTATTTGCAATTTTACATAGGCCTACATTAAACTAAAATGTGAAATTCTCTTTTCACTTTAATATGAGAGCAGTGATGTCCCCCCCTCACTGAAGTGTTATTTCATGTGTGTGCATGATGCTGTCACCTATTTGAAGTGACGTTGATGTTGGATTTCATGGAATACTTTTAAATGCCGCTTTGGGAAGAAAACAGAGTAGGCGACAGGTGAACTGTCTTTCTGTCAAAACAGTGGTTTGCAGGCGTTTGCGTTTTCACGTGGATATTGTCTTCGTGGACCGTAACAGATAAACCGTAAGTTCCATAAACTAATCAATGAGACATTTACTGCATAAACCGAAAAGCGCGCTCTCTGTCAAGCGGTCACCCCGAACAAACCCTTTAAAAGACGCGTGTGCGTATGATAACACAGCCTTCACTCTCCCTGTGCTCGCGTTAATCGAAGTATCGAAGTAATCTCCTCCACCCACGCTCAAAGCGCGAGTTGCTCTCTTGCCTGCACTTCTCACAGCATTGTCAAAAAAATACAGGGGATTGCCGGTGTTCGGGCTGTTGTTTTCTTCAAAGGGTGTTGTTTCTTTTGAGTGGTGACGCTGTGTAGTCTAACAACACTGAACATAGGAAACGCTATCTGCAAATGTCTCATGCCTTCCTATTTTTTGTGCTCCGCTTGGTGTTATTGACCATGAAGAGTTTGTTGAGTGTGGCGCTTGACAGTTATCCTCCTTATCTGAAGACGTCTTTGTGTGAATGTTTAGGAACTCGGCTAGCACACATGGCACACATGGATGGAATATGCATACAGACTTCTGTGCTTCTGCAGTTGTGTCAGATAATGCAATCAATCAGCTGCGTAGCCGGTTTGCTAACCATTATGGTAGACGTTTTGGTTTGCACGCATGAGCTCCAGGCCAAAACTGAGCTCCGCCACTCCACTGAGCGACTGCCACCTTGTGGACACAAGAGGGAATCACAAGAGGGAATCACAATTCAGAAACGCATCACGGGAGGGCGGACGGACGGACGGACACCAAAGCCTCTTATAGAGATGCGTGGGACGCATCTAAAAAGGTTGGGAACCACTGTCCTAGGCAATTGTCTAGGTTTGTCTAATGGAAAGTCCACCTCTGTCCATGATTATCCGTCTAATAAAGCTGCAGCTACCAGCATACAGTATGTGTGCATTCCAATATGCGACCTTGCGTCCTCCACTTGCTGTCAGCCTAACCAGAACAATTTCTGAGGGACTATTCTTCATTCACCATCCAGTATGCAAATGACAAAATGACTTAACAATTGCTCAATTGTAAGATACATTGATATATTTTGCGAGATATTGAAATATAATGCTGTTGTCAGTGATGTCATCATGACGTATTACTTCCTAGTACGAGGCCACAAGCACAAGTGGAGGACACAAGGTCGCATATTGGAACACACCCTATATCTATGATCATTCTTATAACCGCTGCACCTTCAGTCGCCTCCTGCTCTTCCCTCTCTGAACACCAGACGATCACCACGGCCACTCACCACTCATCTTATAGATTATTTGTTTGAGGAGTGATACGTGTAAATCATTATCATGATTAAAATAAATGTATCTTAAACGGCATATATGTATGTTGGGTCATCATTCCACTCCTGTGATCAGTGAAATATGTCCATAATTATATACTGTACATAACTGAGAAGCAGTAAACTGTGTGTGTGTGTGTGCATGTGTGCTATGGAATACCAGTGAATACCCCTGAACATTTGAAGAGTTGCATATTCTTCAAAAAAAAAAAAGTTAAGTGTGCTTTTGAGAACAGATTTGGCCCATAGACGGCCATTCTAAATTCGACTGAGACAAAAGCTAAATTAGCCAAATTACAGAGACAGCAGCAATCATGGAATAAATGGTGAGGAGGGACTCTAAAGCATTGCAGACCACTCAGAAAAGGGGCTAAATCAGAGGGTTGCGGGTTCAAATCCCACCCTGACCTCTCCCCACACCTCCATCCATGGCTGACATGCTCTTGAACAAGGCACCTAACCCCACATTGCTCCATGGGCTGTAACCAATACCCTGTCACACAGCTGTATGTCTGTATGTATTGAAGCTTTCAATCAAATAGCTGTATGTCGCTTTGATTAAAAGCTTCAACTCTGTGTAATGCAATGTAATGGTTTGGAAGCAAAGACACATTTGGAGGGACACATTTGTTTGAACACACACACACACACACACACACACACCACAATAAAAGACGGGAGTCAGGAGCAGCTACACTCAATAAGTTTATTTAGGCTATCGTACAATCTGCATTTGTAACAAATAATAATAATAAAAAAAGAGAAGAGCAGGGGGAGTACAGTACCCAATGAGAGCAGAGCAGGGGGAGTACAGTATCCAATGAGAGCAGAGCAGGGGGAGTACAGTATCCAATCAGAAGAGCAGGGGGAGTACAGTATCCAATGAGAGCGCAGCTGACTGGAGGCTCCGCCCATCCGGGCTTCTGTGCTCCAATCAGAGCTCCAGTGATGAGAAGGGGCGGGATCAAATGGTGAGAGGAGGGGCTTGGAGTGAGGCGTGTCTGTAGAATCAAGTGTGTGTGTGTGTGTGTGTGTGTGTGAGTAGTTAATGTGTGTGTACGTGTATGCTTGCGTCTCTGCATCATGTGTATTGATGTGCGTGTCGTGTATGCTTGGTGTGTGTGTGTGTGTGTGTGTGTGTGTGTGTTTTGGGGGGGGGGGGGGGGTTAACTGACAGGTAGAGGAATGATAGGATGGATAAGGAGAAGAAGAAAGGACACACAAGAGAGAGAGAGAGGGGAGAGAGGGGGGAGAGCGAGAGAGCGAGAGAGAGAGAGAGAGAGAGAGAGAGAGAGAGAGAGAGAAAGGAGGAGGAGGCGGGGAGGGAGGGAGAGAGAGAGAGAGGGGGATAGAGAGGAAGAGGGAGGAGAGGGGGATAGAGAGGAAGAGGGAGGAGAGGGGGATAGAGAGGAAGAGGGAGGAGGAGAGGGGGATAGAGAGGAAGAGGGAGGGAGGTGAAGACGGATAGCAGCATGTGAAGAAAGAAAGACAGTCAGAGATAAAACAGGCAGAGGTAGGCGCACACACACACACACACACACACACACACACACATACACACGCACACACACAGGAAAGGGGCAACAGAGAGAGAGCTAAACACACACACACACACACACACACACACACACTCATCCACATATGGGTAAGACAGCGAGAGAGAGAGAGAGAGAGAGAGAGAGAGAGAGAGAGAGAGAGAGAGAGAGAGAGAGAGAGAGAAAGAAAGAGATTGACACGGACATGAGAACAACAGGAAGGAGCTATGAGTTTGTGTGTGTGTGTGTGTGTGTGTGTGTGTGTGTGTGTGTGTGTGTGTGTGTAGCCATGCATGCGCATGTGTGTGTGTGTGTCTAGTTGGTGTATACCTGTCACTCTGGGGGCTGTAGGAGCTTTCTTTGTGTGTGTGTGTGTGTGTGTGTGTGTGTGTGTGTGTGTGTGTGTGTGTGTGTGTGTGTGTGTGTGTGTGTGTGTGTGTGTGTGTGTGTCTAGTTGGAGTATATCTGGCCCTCGGGTGGCTGTGGGAGCTGTGTGTGTGTGTGTGTGTGTGTGTGTGTGTGTGTGTGTGTGTGTGTGTGTGTGTGTGTGTGTGTGTGTGTGTCTAGTTGGTGTATATCTGGCCCTCGGGGGGCTGTGGGAGCTTCATGTGTGTGTGTGTGTGTGTGTGTGTGTGTGTGTGTGTGTGTGTGTGTGTGTGTGTCTGTCTAGTTGGTGTATATCTGGCCCTCGGGGGGCTGTGGGAGCTTCATGTTTTCTTTGCACATCATGAGTCGTCTGAGTTCCTGCAGCACGACCCGAATGCTGTACGAGTTCTGCCACTTAGCCAGCGCCGAGACCGCACGCGTGTCCACCTGCCACACACACACACACACACACACACACACACACACAGGGTTAGAGTTCTGCCACTTAGCCAGCGCCGAGACCGCACGCGTGTCCACCTGCCACACACACACACACACACACACACACGGTTAGAGTTCTGCCACTTAGCCAGCGCCGAGACCGCACGCGTGTCCACCTGCCACACACACACACACACACACACACACACACACACACACACACACACACACACACACACACACACACACACACACACACAGGGTTAGAGTTCTGCCATTTAGCCAGCACCAACAGCGCACACGCTGGACGGCAAAATGTTTTGTCTACGGGTGGGTCTGGCCTCGCATAATGATTCAATGAAGCCAGAATGCCATGAATTTGGCAAACCAATTACAACGCAAATATGTGTTTTGAATCAAAGCGGGCAGGGTTTTGAGGGAAGGTTGTTCTCATCAACAATCTTCGGATGTATTATGCATCGAGGCCAGACTAAATTAGACATCCACATTTAGTCTGGTTTATCAGGCTAGATGTTTCCTGTATCCTTAATGATGCATTTCCATAACAAGATGTGTCTATTGGTCAAAATTAGTTGTTGGATTATTCATCATATTTGGTTCCTATTGAATTTGACTTGTAATGTGGAATCAAATAAAGTACATCAAATGTGTGTGTTTATACCACGGCAGTCTGGAATCTCCCATTGTGACGCGCTAAATTGGGTGTTGATTAACTGTCTATAGATGCACACCTGAAGTAGTCCCACTATTAGGTCACTTTTCTGACCGCATAACTCCAGTGTATCAATTCGCCAAGGCACGCACATTCATAAATTACACACAAAAAAGTTGCAAGCATTACGCGCTGAATTGACACATGTCGCATCGCGCGTCTGGAAACACCAGCAATGTATAGTGAATCTGGAGCAAATCTTAGTAGGCCTAATCAAATTTCAAACATGTTTATTTCTCCCAACTGACCATAACTCTGTCAACTTTGAGAGAGAGAGAGAGAGAAAGAGAGAGAGAGAGATTCCCTGCGCAAAGGGACGCCCGTTTCACGTGGGCGTTTCTTCCCCACGAGAGGAGATGTTTCCTGTGGTTGTAGCGTTTATCAGTTGAGAGAGTAGGGTAACTTGTGAAAAGTATGGGATATTTTCGGATATTTTCGATCAATAACGATGGGAACGCAGTGGAAAATAAATCAAGGGGAGTTTCCTATGGGAGGAGAGCAGATTGACGAGGTGCCTGTTTTGATGGCGAGGCGAGGCATTTAGAATGTCGCCAAGATACGCGGGGTTTTGTTTTAATCTATTGAGATCTGTACATTTGTAGGAATCATGCCAACTGTAGCATAATCTTGTGGGCAAGTCAGACGCGCCCATATCGGATGGGTAGAACATTGAGGAGACTGACTTGACAACCAAATGCGATAGAATTAACGACTGGCTCTTGACTTGACAACCGAATGCGATAGAACTAACGACGGTGTCTTGGCCATAGTAACCTTCAATTTAGAATTAGTAACGGCAGTTCGCCAGAAAGTTATGAAAAGAACCTTCTTGTGGCAGAAGGAAGTAAACCTTTGTTTTAGCCATTAAAGCATCGAACTAATTCCTCAAATAAATTTCAGACAGTGTGGCAACCGTGGTATAAGCGGGATAATTGACTTCACGGTGTGCGTATAACAGGAAAAATAATGCGCACCGAGGTGTAACGACCACTCCGCTTCGCGTTGTGGCCGCATCACCACCTAGGAGTGCATTATTTTTCCTGTTATACGCACACCGTGAAGTCAATTATCCCTTACGTAATCACCACCCCATTAGAGTTGTGTACCTTGTTGACGTCTGTGTGTGTGTGCTGTGTGTGTGTGTGTGTGTGTGTGTGTGTGTGTGTGTGTGTGTGTGTGTGTAATGGGGTGGTGAACACACACACACACACACACACACACACACACAGACGTCAACAAGGTACGCAACTCTAATGGGGTGGTGAACACACACACACACAGAGTTGTGTAATCCGTTGAGGTGTGTGTGTGTGTGTGTGTGTGTGTGTGTGTGTGTGTGTGTGTGTGTGTGTGTGTGTGTGTGTGTGTGTGTGTGTGTTCACCACCCCATTAGAGTTGTGTACTCCGTTGAGGTGTGTGTGTGTGTGTGTGTGTGTGTGTGTGTGTGTGTGTGTGTGTGCGTGTGTGTGCGTGTACTCACCACCCCATTAGAGATGTGTACTCCGTTCAGGTGTGTGTGTGTGTGTGTGTGTGTGTGTGTGTGTGTTCACCACCCCATTAGAGTTGTGTACTCCGTTGAGGTGTGTGTGTGTACTCACCACCCCATTAGAGATGTGTACTCCGTTCAGGTGTGTGTGTGTGTGTGTGTGTGTGTGTGTGTGTGTGTGTGTGTGTGTGTGTGTGTGTACTCACCACCCCATTAGAGTTGTGTACTCCGTTCAGGTGTGTGTGTGTGTGTACTCACCACCCCATTAGAGTTGTGTACTCCGTTCAGGTTGATCTTGGTGACGAAGCGAACGAAGGGCGGAGTCTCCGGATACCGAGGCCCACACTCCACACGCAAGCTGTACATGCGGTTCTCATAGATGGTCTACACACACACACACACACACACACACACACACACACACACACACACGAGAGAGGAGGTTAACACTCCACACGTAAGCTGTACATCTGGTTCTCACACTCACACACACACACACACACGAGAGAGGAGGTTAACACTCCACACGGGGGGTTGTACATCTCTCTGTACATAATCAATAGGGGTCCAACAATCATACCTTTCCTGTGTGTGTGTGTGTGTGTGTGTGTGTGTGTGTGTCTGTGTGTTACCCGTGGTGGTCCGATGATCATGCCTCGCCAGCGTGTGTGTGTGTGTGTGTGTGTCTGTGTGTGTGTGTGTGTGTGTTACCCGTGGTGGTCCGATGATCATGCCTCGCCAGCGTGTGAGTGTCATGTCCTCGTGTGTGTGTGTGTGTGTGTGCGTGTGTGTGTGTGTGCGTGTGTGCATGTGTGTTACCCGTGGTGGTCCGATGATCATGCCTCGCCAGCGCGTGAGTGTCATGTCCTCTTGTGTGTGTGTGTGTGTGTGTGTGTGTGTGTGTGTGTGTGTGTGTGTGTGTGTGTGTGTGTGTGTGTGTGTTACCCGTGGTGGTCCGATGATCATGCCTCGCCAGCGTGTGTGTGTGTGTGTGTCTGTGTGTGTGTGTGTGTTACCCGTGGTGGTCCGATGATCATGCCTCGCCAGCGTGTGAGTGTCATGTCCTCGTGTGTGTGTGTGTGTGTGTGTGTGTGTGTGTGTGTGTGTGTGTGTTACCCGTGGTGGTCCGATGATCATGCCTCGCCAGCGTGTGAGTGTCATGTCCTCGTGTGTGTGTGTGTGTGTGTGTGTGTGTGTGTGTGTGTGTGTGTGTGTGTGTGTGTGTGTGTGTTACCCGTGGTGGTCCGATGATCATGCCTCGCCAGCGCGTGAGTGTCATGTCCTCGTCGTCCTCGAGTCCCCAGCTGACCGTTCCGTCGCCGACGCCCTTTTGACCCTCCTCCAGCTCCTCAAGCAGACGGAAGTTACGCGGAACCTTCACGCCTACACACACACACACACACACACACACACACACACACACACACACACACACACACACACACACACACACACACACACACAGCAGTAGTGTTAGAGGCATGGGGCACCTAAGTCTCCACCCCTCCCGGTCGGCTCATGGGGCCTGAGAAGTCAAAACAATGAGACTGGGCCCTCATGGTAGGGCTGCAACTAGCGATTACTTTAATAGTCGACTAATCTATAGATCCAGTCACGACTCGTCACAAAAAAAAACGTTCTCCAACCTCTCCCAGCATGTGCCTGTGTGTAAGGTAAGCGTACCCATTAAGCCCATGTACCCTTTAAGCCCACTTTCAACTTTGAGGTCAATTTAAAGAAAGGGAAAAGGTGAATTTTGTTGTTCATCGCCCTATCCAATTAAAGGGGTTAGTAACTGACAAAATGTTTTTTATTGCAAACAAATCACATTTTTTATCGTCGAGTTATCCCCGTCCAAGTGAATCCAGTCTCAGGACTACTGACAAGAAGTTGCCTCAAAACTTTGCTGTTTTGGGACATGTCAGAAATCATAGAATATCAGCTAGTTTAAGTCAAATGTTTTGAAAATACTTTCATATTTAGTGAACTAAGAGGTAAATGTAATGATTTTCATATATATACATGCAGTGTTTTACTAAATTATAGCATTTCCCTTCAAATGGAAAGATGTGTTTTATGAGCGAGCACACGCCGATATTTTCTTGATACAACCACACACCATCTTTATCTTACTCTACCGTAAGACTTAAGGTGGTTAGGTATGAATTCTAAGCATATTCCAGTTTGTTTGGCATTGGTCTTTAACCCTTGTGTTGTGTTCATAAGCTGCATACACCTGTGGTGTTCGGGTCATTTTTGACCCGTGATAACAAAACTCAGCCATAAAATACCTAAAAACACTAGTTCTCATCAAATATTGTTTTTCATCTCATAGCTAACTAAGTATGTATTCATATCCATGGAAATACTACTTTATCTATTCATCTTTTTGACTTTACAGGTCTTCTATCTTACATTATGCAAATCATTTTTGATGGCTAAAACTATCAAAACCTGCATAAATTCACTATTAATACCTCCTAAAGTGATACAATTAGTGATTATGTTGTCCATGTATTACAGCTGATATGAGAGTACAACAACCCCCACATTTATTTTATTATTTTTTCTCTAATATTGAACAATATCATCAATAGTGACATTTGTGGTGTTCGGGTCCAAACTAACCCAAAAAGATTTATAGCAGGATAAAGACCAAATGTCAACTAAATAGTTTTTTCAGTGCATAAAATCAATGTTTAAATATGTTGACTTTGTGTTTTTCAATATTTACATGATTTTAGTGTGGTAATTATACAAAATAACAATTATGTCAGAGTCACAGCTATTTTGCCAATCTAATGCAAATATATAGGAAATGAACACCTCAATGCTCATGAAAAGAGTCACACTATTCATCTGAATCCACTATGCTATGAACATGGACCATTCTCATTGCCACATCAACTTTATGGAAAGTATTAGACCAGTTCTACATATTTTGGTGCCATTATGCATTTTTGATACGTTTTTTGGACAAAATAATGTGCAAACACTTATTTTGCAAGCAAATGTGCAAAAAAACAAAATGCAGAAATGGATTCCCTGACCATGAAAACATATGAGTAGACACCAGAAATACATCTGTACTCCTTTCACGACAGGACATATGACGTATGGTAGTGTATGGGACTGTCCGGCAGCCATATTGGATTTGTAATGTGAAAAAGCTGGCAAAAACAAATTTGGGCAAGAAATATATTTTCCTCACCATGAATCACCAAACTGAAGAAAAAGGGCAACCAACAGCTTTTCAGAAATGCATACAACAACCAAAAATCTATGCCCGGGTCAATTTTGACCCGAACACCACAGATGTAACTTTTTTTTTTGGACCTTTAAAATTTACTAAAATGATAAAACATATTTTTTTTGTGTTGAAATTATTGTGACTGAGGATTAGATGAACCCTCATTCCAAGAAAATAAAGGAAAGTGTGTTTTTTTCACACTAAAACTTGAAAATGGGTCAAAAATGACCCGAACACAACATAAGGGTTAAAGAAATGCATCATGAAATGTTTTGTGGAGTTGATTATTTCTATAAAATAGCTCTTTGTATAGGCGGGCTTAATGGGTACAAGGTGGGCTTAAACGGTACACCCCATTGAAATGCATGCAAGTTTGCATGCATGCTTATGAAAAATGCCTTTGAGGTAGGGCTGCACGATTATGGAAAAAATCATAATCACGATTATTTTGGTCAAAATCGTAATCACGATTATTAATCACGATTATTGATTTTTTGCAGATTTTTTTGAAAATTATAACAAGATGAAATATAACCAAGAATTAATTATAAACGGGATGAGCAAAATAAAATGAATTGTAATAATTATGTAAAGGTAATAGCTTTACACTTAGGTGGACAGTTTTCTGTCCAGAAACACCAGCCTGTCAGTATGTTCTGGCTTCAAGGACGCTCTCAAAGGTAGGTCACTATTGCCACGATGAAATCACGATTAAAATTTCGACTTCGATTTCACTAATTTATCACGATTTTCGATTATTTTCGATTAATTGTGCAGCCCTACTTTGAGGGACATAAAAAGTGCTGTACAATCCCAAATTGTTGGTTTAAAAGGCGTAATGGAATGAACTAACAATAATCAATGAGAAAAAATAAATTTCTCTGTTTGGATGAAGAATTTTATGAAGTATATGAAATAAGAGATGCCGTAATATTTAATTAGGTTTTATGCATTATTTTTTTAGCGAATCTTAAATTTTTGGTCTGAAACCATTTATGCCATGTAGGCTCCACTGTTTAAACTCAATTCACACACCTCACCATGTATTTTGATAGAGAAATAACTAAGGTAAGCGTACCCATTAAGCCCACCAAAATCTAAATTTCTTTATTTTTCAATCATCTTCACATACTTTTTTGTGAAATAATTTCTTAAATAGTAAGATTTACCTCTCTTCTCAATGTTTGTCACTGAGTTGATGGATATTTCAAAGTACAATATGAAGATTTTTTACGAGAAAAGTGAAAAGTCTGAATGGGCTTAAATGGTACCATTGGTACCATTTAAGCCCACTTGTGTTCCAAATAAGCTCATATAGTTATTTCTCTATAAAAAATACCTGGTGAGGTGTGTGAATTGAGTTTAAACAGTGGAGCCTACATGGCATAAATGGTTTCAGACCAAAAATGTAAGATTTGCTCAAAAAAATAGTGCATAAAACCTAATTAAATATTACGGCATCTTTTACTTCATATACTTCATAAAATTCTTCATCCAAACAGAGAAATTTATTTTTTCTTATTGATTATTGTTAGTTCATTACATTACGCCTTTTAAACCAACAACTTGGGATTGTACAGCACTTTTTATGTCCCTCAAAGGCATTTTTCATAAGCATGCATGCAAACTTGCATGCATTTCAATGGGGTGTACCATTTAAGCCCACCTTGTACCCATTAAGCCCGCCTATACAAAAAGCTATTTTATGGAAATAATCAACTCCACAAAACATTTCATGATGCATTTCTTTAAAGACCAATGCCAAACAAACTGGAATATGCTTAGAATTCATACCTAACCACCTTAAGTCTTACGGTAGAGTAAGATAAAGATGGTGTGTGGTTGTATCAAGAAAATATCGGCGTGTGCTCGCTCATAAAACACATCTTTCCATTTGAAGGGAAATGCTATAATTTAGTAAAACACTGCATGTATATATATAAAAATCATTACATTTACCTCTTAGTTTACTAAATATGAAAGTATTTTCAAAACATGTGACTTAAACTAGCTGATATTCTATGATTTCTGACATGTCCCAAAACAGCAAAGTTTTGAGGCAACTTCTTGTCAGTAGTCCTGAGACTGGATTCACTTGGACGGGAATAACTCGGTGATAACAAATGTGATTTGTTTGCAATAAAAAACATTTTGTCAGTTACTAAACCCTTTAATTGGATAGGGTGATGAACAACAACATTCACCTTTTCCCTTTCTTTAAATTGACCTCAAAGTTGAAAGTGGGCTTAAAGGGTACATGGGCTTAATGGGTACGCTTACCTTATATGAGCTTATTTGGAACACAAGTGGGCTTAAATGGTACCAATGGTACCATTTAAGCCCATTCAGACTTTTCACTTTTCTCGTAAAAAATCTTCATATTGTACTTTGAAATATCCATCAACTCAGTGACAAACATTGAGAAGAGAGGTAAATCTTACTATTTAACAAATTATTTCACAAAAAAAGTATGTGAAGATGATTGAAAAATAAAGAAATTTAGATTTTGGTGGGCTTAATGGGTACGCTTACCTTAAACAAACCTCGCAGGCCTCTAGCGGAGGGAAGTGAGAAAATTATTACAACTCAAAATGAGCTTTAAAATCGTGACAGTAGCTTATTTACTCCAAGATACAACGTCCAATTCATATGTGCTGGGCAATTTTAAGTTTCGATAAAGTAATTACATTTAAGGCATGCCATGAAATTAAACAAGATGACTAGTCCACTCTGCAATGACATTTCTTGCTGACAAATGTTTATAGTCAATGACTGTTGATTATCGACTAATGGTTGCAGCCCTGATGGACAGCGCACTTCTGTAATATTCTATTCTATTATTCTATTATTCTACTCAACGGTTTTGAAGCATCTGCGAATGATCTGCGGGGATTCTCCCGCCCGAAATGTCCGCCTTCGTTCCTTAGCAACGCTGACAATGAGTGGCGCTCATAAGCCGGTGGTTGCGTTTGACTGTCAATCAAAAGAATTCTAGATGTCAATCAAGTCAACTAACAATGCTCGAATTGGGACTCTACGCATCATCCCGCACTCAGCTTGCAGGCAGAGAGCGTAGAGAGAGAGAGGTTCCATTGGCCCATTGTTTCCGGGTTCTATTATTGCTGCCTAAATCCCCTTTAGGCAGACCTAAGGACTGTTCTATTCAATGCTAGGAGTATTATGACACGCCCCTTTAGGCAGACCGGAACCTGGTCATGTTAGGTGCCCATAGCAACCTATTACATTGGCATATCTCTATATACTTAAAGAATCTCTGGTGCAGGTGCATCACAGTGGGACAGACATCACTGGAAAGGAGAGGCTGAAGGAGTACACTGCGGCTCGCCTTCCCCCTCCATCAGACATATGCTGTACCTCTGAATTACTGCTTTCCTTGTATGTCTTGCGCATATGATGAAAGTGACAATAAAAGCTGACTTGACTTGAGATATATGCTGTACCTCTGAATTAATGAATGGTAACCATACTAAGGATAGACTGATATATATATCGGTATCGGGCCGATATTTGCATTTTTTAAGTGTATCAGTATGGGCTGATACGCGTGTGGTTTTGGCCGATACGCAATATTTATTATTTTATGTCATTCAGATTTTTTTAAAAGCACCAAGACACTTTATTTTTGTATTACTTGATTGTTAGACATTACTTGAATCTTGATTGTTAGAGTGTTTAAATGTTACAAGATCTACCTCAATTTGATAATGTTAAAGGAACGTTTATTTTTAACTTGAGACCTGGAATATTTGTCATTTTTTAAAACTTTTTTTTTTAACCCATATCGGCCCCAAATCGGGTATCGGCCAAGGGTGATGAAAAAAATCGGTATCGCATCGGCCATTAAAAATCCTGTATCTGTCGACCCCTAAACCAGACTGTGGCTTTAACGGCACCGTACTGTAATGTACTGTACTGCACTGCTACGCCGGCCACCAAGGTTTGATTCCGGCCCCGGTCATTTGCCGACCCTTCCCCATCTCTCTCTCCACTCGCTTCCATATCACTGTCCCATCACATATAAAAATAAAATAAAATAAATAAAAAGAATGATAACTAGTGGTTGTCTGCTTCACTTGTCATGAGTCTTGTAATAACCCTAGCAATAACATTAAAGTGTTGTAACACACACACACACACACACACACACACACACACACACACACACACACACACACACACACACACACACACACACACACACACACACTGAAAGGCCATTCATAGCCGTGCTACACATGTGATAGCCCACCTTGGACTCTCCCATAGATCTCACTGCACACAGATCGAAATTGCATTTATGCCTCAACCGTGCAAGGGGGCAGCCCTAAAGGAGCAGTGTGGCGGGACAGTACCATGGTCAGGGTACATCAGTCATGGAGGAGGTTGGGCGCCAGTAGAGTACCATGGAGGAGGATGGGGGACAGTCGAGTACCATGGAGGAGGATGGGGGACAGTAGAGTACCATGGAGGAGGATGGGGGACAGTAGAGTACCATGGAGGAGGATGGGGGACAGTAGAGTACCATGGTGGAGGATGGGGGACAGTAGAGTACCATGGAGGAGGATGGGGGACAGTAGAGTACCATGGAGGAGGATGGGGGACAGTAGAGTACCATGGAGGAGGATGGGGGACAGTAGAGTACCATGCTCAGGGTACCTCAGTCATGGAGGAGGATGGGGGAGAGCACTGGTTAATTACTTGGAATATACCGGTATTTGGGGGCCTTGGCTGGAATGAACTGGTATATGGGGGGGCCTTAGTTGGCGCGCACAAACACAAATTTACAGGTAGGTAACCACTGTATTTTCACAAAGCAAACAGGCAGGGCTGCTGACAGCTTTAGCTGGGCCCGGGACAAAAATCTCTGACTGGGCCCTCCTTCCTCCTGAACCATGCAGCTTAGGCCAGCAAGCACTCACGCACGCACGCACACACCTACACCCCCACATCTACCTAACAGCCCAAACACACACACACACACCCCTACCTAACAGCCTTAACACACACAGCCCAAACACACACACAGCCACCCACACACACACCTACCCAACAGCAAAAATGCCTACCTACACACACTCACACACACACAAACACACACACACCTCTCCCTAACAGCCCAGTGCGTCCAACACGTGCCCAGGCAGGAGACACGAGAGGGGAGCAGGGCGAACGTGAAACTCACTGGAAACCCGACACACACACACACACACACACACACACACGCTCTCCCAAGAGAGACCTGCCCACGCGACTCAAACCTGTCAGGTGAGAGCTGCAAGCAAGCTGAGCGACACACACACACACACACACAAACACACACACACACACAAACACACAAGCAAAAGGGAGCGTCAAACAAGCTGAGCGAGAGACACCAGTGACAGAAACTAAGACTACAATCTCTCTCTCTCTCTCTCTCTCTCTCTCTCTCTCTCTCTCTCTCTCACACACACACACACACCCTCCCTCCCTCCCTCCCTCTCTCTCTCTCTCTCTCTCTCTGTGTGTGAATGAAAAAAAGACACAAGAACAAGAAGTCAGAGGGTGGATTCCAATATGTGGACTTCCGTCCTCCCTTGCTCACTTGCCTGCTTGTGACCTCATGATGATGTCACTGACGACAGAAAATTAATTCAATATCTTGCAAACACACAATTCTAATGTCATTGTCTCATTTGCAATCGGGATGGTGAATGAAGAACAGTCCCCCGAAAATTGTTGTGGCTATGCTGACAGCAAGGAAACTTCATTGTTTTCTCCACGGAGGCGGGGCATCAGCAAAACGTGAGGCCACAAGCACAAGTGGAGGAAGGGAGGTCGCATATTGGAATGCACTCAGAATAAAGTAGCAGGTGCCGTCTAGGACAGTGGTTCCCAACCTTTTTCTTCAGGGACCCATGTTTTTACCATTGTAAGCTTTGGTGACCCAACTGCGCGAGCGCCTGCACGAGAGGGATTTACATGATACCCTCTGTTTCCTGCGAAAACTAATTTTTGTCATTTTATTCCTAAATTCATGTTTAATTCAATGTTTAATAGCACCAACATTGTGTTGCTTCAATGCATATATTAGGTAAATGCTTTGTCATTTATTCAACATGGGCTATATATGATATTTAAAATGAAATCCCTTAAACTCAAGAGGGCTTTGCGACCCCCTGTGGATCTTTGGCGACCCACAGGTTGGGTCCTGACCCATAGGTTGGGAACCACTGGTCTAGGAGCAGCCTTGCGCCTACACACACACACACACACACACACACACACAGAGGAGACTAACACAGTCTAACCGGTTCAGGAGCAGCTCAGCACATTACACTTCAGTTCAGCGGATAACGTGCAGAATAGATGTGCAGATTACGCACACGCACACACACACACTACGTCTTTGGCATTCCTTCTCTCTTGCTCTCTCTTTGGATTTCATTCTCCCCCTCTCTTATTCCGCCCTTTCTTTATCTTCTCCTGCATCTCTCTCTCTCTCTCTCTCTCTCTCTCTCTCTCTCTCTCTCTCTCTCTCTCTCTCTCACACTCTCACACTCTCACACACACACACACACACACACACACACACACACACACACACACACACACACACACACACACACACACAGGGCCACATCTGGTTTCCATGGACACACCTTTTCGCTTTCCCCAGTTCGGTCTGCTACCGCGTCAGCTGCCCTGATACAACACACACACACACACACACACACACACACACACACACACACACACACACACACACACACACACACACACACACACACACACACCTGTCTGGAGACTGGGCTGCTCCCTACCTGGTTCCTTTTGCCTCTACTGGGCTACTAGGCCTGATGAACTCTCTCTCACACACACACACACACACACACTGCTGGACAGTGACTGAGATGGTGTATCGTGTGTGTGTGTGTGTGTGTGTGTGTGTGTGTGTGTGTGTGTGTGTGTGTGTGTGTGTGTGTGTGTGTGTGTCTTCATGCTGTGCACCTGTCCTATGCAGGGCGGGACTCGACTCCAGTCCAACTACAGCTTGACAACATTCAAACATAAGAACACCACTACAGTAGATGCGTCTTCAGCAACTCATGGGTTACAAGCTCACTGATGTCTTCAAACCTTTACATGTACTGACACCGGACAGATCCTGTGTAAAATCTTTTCTACAGACATTAGCAAAAGCACGGCAGTGTGTGTGTGTGTGTGTGTGTTGGGCTGGGTAGGGTAGGGTTCAGCTAGCCGAGTATGCTGCTATATTAGCAGGCTAACTGACAGATGGTATTTTTACCTCTCCCTGCTAACTGTATTGTGTCTTCAGGTGCACGGGCTGTAGCTGTGCGTTCAGCTACAACCCCCGTGCCGCGTATTGCTGCCGCGGTGTACCGACAGCTAAACCCTGGTGTGGGGTTTACAACAGAAGGGCACATACACACACACATCCATCCATCCATCTGGTCTGCTCTGGTCAGGGCATGGCAAACCACCCAGTAACCGGGCTAACATGACAACAAAGCGGCCCAGTGACGCGGCAGAAGGCGGCTAGCGCTGGGCATGCTAGCTAGCTAGCTACAGGAAGCTGCTTAGCATAACACACAGCACCACAATCGCCTTGATATTCGGGCTGCTTGCTACAGGCACAGACTGCAGACAACAACCCGGACATTATGGGTGTCCAGAGAGGAACTGAATACACGACGTGACTTTGGCATGCCAGTGACGCCTTGCAATCTAAAGCTAGCAAACAAAGGCATCCATAGTAGCACACTGAAAGGGGCAGCCGCCAACAAGCTAGTCGTTAGCTTGCCTGAAATGCAATCCAACCCAACGAGGTTAGCTGCCTGCCTATCCCCTAGCTAGATAGCTAGTTCCAGGCAACGCTACTACACTGTCGGTATTGTTGGCGATATTGGCGTTGCTTCTCGGAGTTGTGGTCACCAACACTTTGTGTGTCAAAGGTCCACCTAAACGGCGTATGACCGGTCAGAAGAATGAGACACGAGAGTGTGAGAGTAAAGCGATAAATGTTGGTGTTACGAAATTCAACTCACCCGATCCGGCGGAGACCGCCATCTTGTCGCTGTGCAGAGGGCGCGCGCACGCTACCATGCAGCGCGGGTGCAGCGAGAACTACATCCCTTGTCTCGTCACCAACAAAAATGAAATGACTTCAATGAAAACTTTGCTTAAAATATATTAGCAAACTGGTTCTGTTTAATTGCATAAAGTAAACATTGAAAAACACAATTTCAACAAGGTGAACTGTTTATACATCTGAACTGTTCTTTTTATTCTTTGTGTTTATTATCTATTTTAGTCTAGGCCAGGAGTGGGGAACTTTTTTCAATCGAGGGGCCACTTCAATTTTTATGAAGTCCTACAAGGGCCATACTATGAACACAAACAAGGATTTCCCCCTGCACTTTAGGCCTATATTGAAGGTGTCGACCTTTACAACAGACTCCACCTTCAAAGGTGAAATCATATTAACTGCACAACATTAAAATGATATCGGGCCGGGATAGGAAGGCCTCAGGTGACTGCGATTTCCTCAGGTTAATGTTGTTGCTGGAACAACATTGCAAAGTTGGCCCTGGATCAACATCTGGTTTGAGTGGTTATCTATGTCAGATTTCGTGCCAGTAACGTCTTCCGCAGTATGGATTAAGATCAGTTATACGGAAGTGGCATGCTGTTACAAAATATATTATTCACTGACAGGTTAAGTTTAGGAATACGTTTTGGTTTAGGCATAATTTGGCATGTTGTTAGGTTGGTGCACTGCACATTTTCACTGACAGGTTATGTTTAGGAATTCGTTTTTGGTTTAGGCACAGTTCCACATCGTAGTAGCCACTGCCATAAGAGCCGTACTACCACCGTGACGGCACTTGGCATGCCGGTTAATTTTTGGAATCAGACCTAGAATAGGCCTTCATACGTAAGATAAACCAGATGTTGATCCAGGGACAACTTTGCGATGTCGTTCCAGGAACAACAGTAACCCGAGGAAATCGCGGTCACCAAGGCCTCACAGGTCGTAAATGCCCCCGGGTCATATAGGTTCCCCACCCTTTAGGCCTATTGTAGGCCTATACGCATGAACGACCATCTACTTTGCTCCTAAATGTGCGTTACGCCCCTTTATGGGTGAAAACAAACCGAATGTCTCATCAACTTACATGCTACATCGGCTACCCTAAATGAACACAGTACATGCTTCAGGCACGGCTGTTTGGCAATATTATTTGAACAGCCGGCAACACAACACGTTTTCGGCATGTTGCGCGTGAACAACGCTTGTCTACAGGTCCTTATCTTTCGTTTATTAAACCCCAATAACACCAATTGACTTGCATTGCCTGTTTTCCCTCACAAATGGGCGTAACGCACATGGAAAACGTCACGCCGTTCATGAGTATGGGCCATATTCCCCACCCACCCTTTAGGCCTATTGTAGGCCTATGGGCCATATTCCCCACCCACCCTTTAGGACTATTGTAGGCCTATGGGTCATTCCCCAACCATGGGCTAGGCCTGTAGGCCTATGCATGTAGTTGCAGTGCATCATATTTGATCCGACCTAATGTAGGCTACAATCAGGACCAGATTAAGATGGGCCCCCCTTAACGTATAGCCTAGGGACCCCATATCATAGCCCAGCCCTGCACAGGGGTCGGGCCTACAGCACTACCCAGGCGCCTAGGCTACAGGGTATTGTGGGCCCCCCATGGCAGGTGTAGAGAGGGCCCTAGGCTACAGGTTAAGGGGGCCCCCCACAGCAGGTGTAGAGGGGGCCCCTGGGCTACAGGCTGCAGGGTACCCCAACCATGGGCTAGGCCTGTAGGCCTATGCATGTAGTTGCAGTGCATCATATTTGATCCCACCTAATGTAGGCTACAATCAGGACCAGATTAAGATGGGCCCCCCTTAACGTATAGCCTAGGGACCCCATATCATAGCCCAGCCCTGCACAGGGGCCGAGCCTACAAAACATTCAATCTATTCATTAGATGGAGAATAGTGAAAAGACAACATATTAAGTGTTAAAACTGAGAATAAATATTGTTTTGGGGGACATATGTACTCATTTCTAATTTGATAAATCCAACACGTCTCAAAAGAGTTGGGATGGGGACAATAAATGGCAGCAAATGTCGAGGAAGACTAAAAACAAAACAAAAGACAACACTTAACAGTTAAATACATTAACCGATGAGATGATTTTATATAAAAAAACAGTGTTAATTCCTGTCTTGGACATGATTTCACCAGCTTAAATGGTGGATGTATTCCTTGTCATGTTTTGCAATGTTTTCCTTTCTGTAGTGCTTACAGTGTGACAGGTCTTGACCAAAAACCCACCATTTTATCACCTGCTGGTCCTTATGATGGAGCCAAACTGTTAAAACATAGTAGACTTTTTTTGGTCATTTTTGCACTTTCAAAATGAGTTTTCTCCAAAACGGGACGGTGTTGGACCACCATTTTTTGACACAAGACAAATGAGGTAGTTTAAAACCCATTTCCGATATAAAAATTTTTTCGACCATTTTGAGTTACTGCGTTCTTGTTTTGCACAGCAGTATTGTAGGCCTATGGGCCATATTCCCCACCCACCCTTTAGGCCTATTGTAGGCCTATGGGTCATTCCCCAACCATGGGCTAGGCCTGTAGGCCTATGCATGTAGTTGCAGTGCATCATATTTGATCCAACCTAATGTAGGCTACAATCAGGACCAGATTAAGATGGGCCCCCCTTAACGTATAGCCTAGGGACCCCATATCATAGCCCAGCCCTGCACAGGGGTCGGGCCTACAGCACTACCCAGGCGCCTAGGCTACAGGGTACTGTGGGCCCCCCATGGCAGGTGTAGAGGGGGGCCCTAGGCTACAGGTTAAGGGGGCCCCCCAAGGCAGGTGTAGAGGGGGGCCCTAGGCTACAGGGTACTATGGGCCCCCCATGGCAGGAGAAGAGGGGGGCCCTAGGCTACAGGTTAAGGGGGCCCCCCACAGCAGGTGTAGAGGGGGCCCCTGGGCTACAGGGTGCTGTGGGCCCCACACGGAAGGGAAATTCTGCGACAAAATTAGCAACAGCATTGTAATTCTGAGTCAGGAATTAAGGATAACATGTATTAGCAGAGTATTAGTCTTAGTAGAATAGTAATAAAACTTTACAATCTATTCCACACGGCAGACTGATTTATTAAATCTTGTTGCAATTCTGCAATTTGTGTTTTTTTTTTCTTCCTGTGACAAAATCGGGGCCCCCACTTGCCAGGGGGGCCCTAGGCTAGGCTGCAGCTATATCTAGCCTGTGGGGGCCCTGGCAGGTGGGGGCCCTAGGTTGCAGTCACATCTAGCCTGTAGGGCCACTAGGCTATTTGAAGAGGCCCTTCAAATGAAAATGGTTCCGCACCCCTGGACTAAATAAACCATTAAAATTATGAAAATAAGAACTTAAATTCAGGAAAGGAAACCACGGACAGTTTAATATTTCATGTGTTTATCGCATCAACAAAATCACATGTGGTTCATTTTTAGTGGTCATGATGAATATACATAGGCCTACTTCCTATTAAATAAATAAACCGTTAAAACATTTTAAAAAACGAGGTTAAATTGGGGGAGCTTCATGACATTCAACACGGGTCATATCAATTAACAACAAAAACACAAGTCACAAGCAGTCATCATGATTTATTTATTCATGTATTTATTTAGTTTCGTTATAAATATAGTATGTACAACATTACAGTCCTCCCATGCGGGAGACATCAAAAAGGCATCAAGGCATTATTTATTTATTTATTTATTTTAATATTTCAGGCTTACCCGATAGCTAAAAAAGCAGTTGTTCCTCTTAAAACCCTTTCCGAGCTGAGAGAAAGTACAGTCTCGGTCACCAACCCATTTGACATTATAATATAATATTAAACCACAAGGCTGTCGAGGGGATAAAAACCTCACAGCCGTTACACTTTAGAATCATTACCTTCATGTTTAACATTTAGATGACTCCATATTCATTGTTTAATGATCAGTTTGGAGTGTTGTAACATACACCTCTATTTAAAAGAAAAACAACAAAATAAGAAGATAAAGAACAAAAGAAGAAAACAAAAACGGGGCTAGCGAGTTAGCATACATATTGCTAACCGCCCCTTTGGCCTGGTCGCTCCATGGTAACAGAATGTGTAACAGAATGGAACCTGCTGTGACAGACAGGCCCTAATGACCCCAACCATAAACCGTAAACCCCCACCCCAACCCCCCAAATCCAGGTCAAACTGGACGCAAGCAAGATCCCAAAAACTCCACCCCCCCCCCCCTCAATCCACTTAAGACAAGCACATACCCAAGCACACCATTAAACCTCAACAACTAACACCAAGCCAGACCCCATCTCCCCAGAGTGGCGTTGGTAACCAGTTGCTTAGCAGTAGGTCGCCAAGGGGAAATAACAGTGCAGCCCACTAAGTTGCTAAGCAACAGCACTCGGGAAACCAGTAGACTGGACGAGGGTCCTGATAGGTCCAGAGACTCCAGAGTCTGAAGTGGTAACCAGGGGCGACAGACTAGTTAGATGATCAGCCCCATCAAACCCCATAGCACCCGGCGCTAACCCTCACAGCTAAGCAGATATACACCATACAACACCAACAGCCACAGCCACAGCCTCAAGGCAGGCCACTAGTGCTAGGCTGGTTACGTTTAGTGCTAGCCTAGTGGGCCACTAGCGCTAGGCTAGTTAGGCACTCATACACTCACAAAACCCTTCCAACAATACATCTCTCACATGGACAAGCAAACACTTAGCCTAGCAAACCTAGCTAAGCAGCTAGCAAACACCTAGCCTAGCAAACCTAGCTAAACAGCTAGCAAACACCTAGCCTAGCAAACCTAGCTAAGCAGCTAGCAAACACCTAGCCTAGCAAACCTAGCTAAGCAGCTAGCAAACACCTAGTTAAGAAAAGACTCCCATAGCTCTCACTTATAGGGAAGTGGGCAAAAGACCATCGCAAGGAACGAGGAGAGATCATCTCAAACCCACTTTCTTAAAACAGACAGAAGATCGAGACCCCATACCCACTCTATGAGGATCGAGACCCCATACCCACTATATGAGGATCGAGACCCCATACCCACTATATGAAGATCGAGACCCCATACCCACTCGATCAGGAGAGATGGCCCCAACCGCGTTCATGAGGTAGAGCAGACAAACAGACCTACGCTGATTAATTTATAATCTAAGTAGCCTACGCTGATACAGTAGTAAATTATAACCTAACCTATGGCATAAACTGTCATCATCTACAGTATGTGTGACAGCGATAATCTACGTTTGGCATTATCTCTGGCATAATAATCTATGGCACGTAATCTATGTTCGGCATAATACATTAGCACTACAGCAGCGGTAGAGGAGCCACTGCACCGCACTACAGCATGGCATGACATCAGCAATCCTCAAATAGTGAAAACACACAACCACCTACTAAGACACTCACTCACAAGCCCCCCTGTGCCCCGCTATGCCCCCCCCACACACACACTGTCTTACAAGCCCCACTGTGCCCCCCCCCCCCACTGCTGTCCAAAAAGCTCCCCCTGATCACTTAGTTACACAGTCTAAAAGAGTCCAACATCTCCCCAACAGTTCACCACACACACCTCACTACACACACATCTCACAAACTACCACCAGCACCACCACACACACTTAAAGGGGTATGCCACTATTTTTGGGCTTAATACAGTTAAAATCGTTAGCTGGGGTTTATAAAGGTGGTAAAGTGTCTTATTTTTCATGTAAGCCGTTGTCTTGCTTTAAGACAAATTAAAAGAGGGAACATGTCGCTAAGCTAGTGAAAGTCAATGGATCCATGTAGCATTGTAGCAAAATAGTGGCAAACCCCTTTAACCCTTTAAGTCTGTTTCGTAGACGACCCTTGGTTGCCAGATGTTTCACAGGTGATCATGCCGTGTTGCCAGGTGTTTAAACATGAATCACGGGCATCTGCACACAAACTCTGCTGAGGTTAACCCTTTCCCCTCCGCCACGCTGCAGAACAGCCCACGCTTTAACACAGTAAGGCCACTCAACAATGGACATTCAGTTAAAGCACATCACACACACACACACGCGCGCACACACACACACACACACAGGTACACACACAAGGTGTGTGTGGAGGGGTTGATATGGTCAATCTACAGTATTTCACCTATCAAACGAATGAGTTTTTATCACACACNCACACACACACACACACACACACACACACACACACACACACACATTTCCGTCACACAAGTCACTTACTGGAACCCTGTATAGTCATCGCCTCTTAAGTCTACAGCTCTACAGCTGCTGCTTCAGCTGAAACACGAAACAATAATCTAAAGACACTTCCCACCCCCTACACCAATTACTCCCACTACACCTGCTAAAGACACTTCCCACCCCCTACACCAATTACTCCCACTACACCTGCTAAAGACACTTCCCACCCATTACTCCCACTACACCTGCTAAAGACACTTCCCACCCCCTACTCCAATTACTCCCACTACACCTGCTAAAGACACTTCCCACCAACGCGCCACATTAAGACATGAGACTCCCATTACTCCCGGCCGAGTAACCCACTACACCCGCGACACTCTAGCACGCGCCACATTAAGACACAACACCTCTCTAAGACTCCACTGCATAGGTCCCTACTGACCATGACAACATGAGTATGAGGAAATAAATATACGTTGTTGTTGTTATTATTTACACTAATATAAGGTCCAGGCAGCATGCGTTCACATATGCTGACGGTGATCCACTCGGTGGCAGACAGAAAAACACCTGGTCGTCACGACAACAGAAGACTGTTACCTAGCAACCACGGAGTTCGTTTGTCACCTGGAGAGCCAAGTGACTGTGACCTGCAGTGGTAACCATGGTGTTTGTGACCTGCAGTGGTAACCATGGTGTTTGTGACTTGCAGTGGTAACCATGGTGTTTGTGACCTGCAGTGGTAACCATGGTCTTTGTGACCTAGCAACCCCACCTAATGGCCTTTGCCTGCGTCTCTAAGAGCACCAATAAAGAAGCCACTTGGTTTGGAATGACGGGACACAGCGGGATGCGCATGAAGCTGTAGGCTCCCCCAATAGGACACTTGTTAGTACACATGAGGTGTAGGACACTTCTAATGTGCACACTAGATGTGGGACGCTCCTTAGAACACATGAGGTGTAGGACACTTCTAATGTGCACACTAGATGTGGGACGCTCCTTAGTACACATGAGGTGTAGGACACTTCTAATGTGCACACTAGATGTGGGACGCTCCTTAGTACACATGAGGTGTAGGATGCTGAACACACGAGGTGTGGGACGCTTCTAAGTACACACTACATGTGGGACGCTCCTTAGTACACATGAGGTGTGGTCTAAATGAAGTCTAAACCAGGTCTAAATGAAGTCTAAACCAGGTCTAAATGAAGTCTAAACCAGGTCTAAAGCAGGTCTAAAGCAGGTCTAAATTAAGTCTGGAAAAGGTCTAAAGCGGGCCTGGTCTGGGTCAGGGTAGGGGCCGAGCTGGGTGTTAAGGCCACAGGAAGTTGATTGACTGCATTGGAACAGGAAGTTGAAGTTGATTGACGTCATTGGAGCTGATTGACTCCATAGACCCGGTTAAAGCTTGAAGACCAACTAACTTGGACCCCTAACACTCTATTCTGGGGCGGGACAGTCGGCAATTTTTGCGGCAGATCAAGGAAGTAGAGTGCAGAGTGTAGAGTAGAGTACATATGAAGTAGAGTGCAGAGTGTAGAGTAGAGTACATATGAAGTAGAGTGGCACTCCTCATTCATCTCCACAGGACTTGACACCATGCATCTCCTTTACAACTCTTGCAGAGTTTACCCTGTTTCGTTCAAACAGTAGTTTCTATTACTTTTCAAACGATCCAAATGTTTGTTCCAGCTGAGCTTTTATTTTTGAGAGCTATTCAATTGTTAAAATGAACAGCTAGAATAGGTAGTTGGATTGATTGTTCAATGAGTTTGAAGCATGTGTGAGATTGCAGAATTGGTGCTAAGAATATTGAATATTGCTTAGAGCGCAGAGAACAAGTGCTGATGGGGTGATGAAAAGAATTCCAAAAGAATTCTAAGTGTTCTAAGAGTTCTACAGAATTGTGGGGTGGACGTATGTGACGTACATCAGTGGCGAAGACACAGGAGCAGAATGACAACCAGAGAGGAGGAAGGCACACCCTCTAGTGGGCATTGTGGTGTAGTGCAGGATAGACTGCTACACCTTTAAAGACCAGGGGTGCGTTTCTCAAAACCAAAGTTGCTTACTACATTAGCTACTTTGTTGTTTTCAATGCATTTTCCCATTGGCAACTACCGA
Source organism: Engraulis encrasicolus (assembly GCF_034702125.1). Taxonomy (NCBI): domain Eukaryota; kingdom Metazoa; phylum Chordata; class Actinopteri; order Clupeiformes; family Engraulidae; genus Engraulis; species Engraulis encrasicolus. The sequence goes on from NC_085866.1 coordinate 173,198, forward strand.
AGTTGCTAACAGGCTAACAACTTTTGAGAAATGCACCCCAGAACGTTCACACAGCACACTCTCCACATTGGTAGCATTTAATAGCAACGTTTCCGTCTACTGATTTTCCGGTGCTATTAAACGCTAGCCTGGTTTTACCAGACCACATTAATTACTTCAGGATTCATTGTTGGTCTGGATCCTCGATGCCCTAGAGAGCACTATGGCGCGAGGAGTGAGCTCAGCTCTAGTTTGAAAATGAGCTCTGACCAATTGCTGACAGTTGACGTTCATGACGCATGTTATTATGCTCCCAAGTGCATTCGCTTACTGGTTGGTAACACCACCCGTCTGGTGGTCGACTTAACCTTCCCCAGAGAAGCGTAATCAGAGCATTCGTGAATTTCAAAGTAATCCAAAATGAGTGGTCTGGCTTGTCAGGGTAATTAAACGCTGCTGTACATGTGAACAGTGTGCGGGAGTGTGTGTGTGTGTGTGTGTGTGTGTGTGTGTGTGTGTGTGTGTGTGTGTGTAGACTAACAGGCTGGACCACCACACCATATAACACCTGGCACAGCCCACAGCATAGCCACACACAGCCCTTTACAATAACATCTGAACGAAAGAAAAGCAAAATTAAAAACAAAATATATTAAAAAGTAAGGTATGGCTTGGTTAAAATAACAATAACATCTGGACGAAAGAAAACAAATTAATCAAATAAAAAAAGAAGATATGACTTGGTTAAGAATAGAGCTCTCCTCCTCCTCTCCTCTCCTCTCCTCTCCTCTCCTCTCCTCTCCTCTCCTCTCCTCTCCTCTCATCTCATCTCATCTCATCTCATCTCATCTCATCTCATCTCATCTCATCTCATCTCATCTCATCTCATCTCATCTCATCTCCTCTCCTCTCCTCTCCTCTCCTCTCCTCTCCTCTCCTCTCTTCTCTTCTCTTCTCTCCTCTTTTCTTCTCTTCTCTCCTCTCCTCTCCTCTCCTCTCCTCTCCTCTCCTCTCCTCTCTTCTCTCCTCTCCTCTTCCTCTCCTCTCCTCTCCTCTCCTCTCCTCCTCCTCTCCTCTCTCTCCTCAGGTATCCAACATTTGGACATTACTTCCATGTGACATATCAAGAGGCGAGGGGAGAGCAAGGGGAGTGTGTTTGTTTGAGTGTGTATGTGTGTGTGTGTGTGTGTGCAGTTCACTGTGTCCATAGTTTTCTGTATGCATGTGTGTCAGAGAGAGGGGGAGAGAGAGATTACAGCCCCTTAGGACTCATGGCTTTAAGCGATTGGCATATGGTGTAGATTTGGGACGTGTTAGGGCGTCTAGCTGTATGGCGTGGATTTGGGACGTGTTGGGGCGTCTATCTTATCCTCCACATGAGATTGTGGGGAGGGGTATGGCGTATATTTGGGGGGGGGGGGGGGGGGGGGGGGGGGGTGGTCTAAGGGGTATGGCGGGTATTGTCTTTGAGGGGGGTTAGTTAATAGCGTATATTGGGGGGGTTCTAGTTGGTCTTGCATGCCCACTTGAGGTCGTCTGATTGCGGCTTCTCTCCCGTGGGGTGTAGGGGGGGGTGTATGGCATATATGGGGGGGTGGGGGTGTCTAATAGCGTATATTGGGGGGGTTCTAGTTGGTCTTGCATGCCCACTTGAGGTCGTCTGAGCGCGGCTTCTCTCCCGTCACGCTGGTGATCAGCTCCTCCAGGTTTCTCCAGAAGCCCAAACGCTCCAGCGGGTAGTTAAGCCAGCCTGCACACACACACACACATTGTCACACACACACATTGTCACACACGCACACGGACACGCACACACGCACGCACACACAAACACGCGCGCACGCGCACACACACACGCACACGCACACGGAAACGCACGCACACGAAAAAGAAAGCATGAGCATCACAATTATGTAAAATAAAGTGTGTGTGTGTGTGTTACCTTACACGTGGTGTGTGTGTGTGTGAGTGAGTGTGTGTGTTACCTGTGGTGATACAGAAGTATGTCTCGTGGGGTGAGACGTGGTGTGTGCGGTGGTGTGTGTGTGTGTGTGTGTGTGTGTGTGTGTGTGTGTGTGTGTGTTACCTGTGGTGATACAGAAGTATGTCTCGTGCGGTGAGACGTGGTGTGTGTGTGTGTGTGTGTGTGTGTGTGTGTGTGTTACCTGTGGTGATACAGAAGTATGTCTCGTGCGGTGAGACGTGGTGTGTGTGTGTGTGCGTGCGTGTGCGTGTGCGTGTGTATGTGTGCAGGGCTGGACTGGCCATCTGGCGTACCGGGCATTTTCCCGGTGGGCCGACGCCCCTCGAGGGCCGATGCCCCCTTAAAAAAAATTTTTTTTTTTATTTTTTTTTTTTACATAAGAGACCGGCGGCCCACGATGTCATTTCGACGGCCCTCGGCCAGGGCGGTTCTAAGGGGTGGCAGGGGGTGGCATTTGCCAGAAATATGATATGCCAGCCCAGGTGCCCCCTCAGATATAATAGACTATAGCCCTGCAAAAAACGCGTAGCGCGTCCATGAAATTGCAAATAGTGGTTTAACAAAACATCGTTTTTTTCCCCACACACTCTTTGATGTATGTTTGTGTAGACATAATGGCTGTGAACTGGGACATGTGGGGTACCATTCGAAAGCCTACATTCTCCTCTTTCCAATGGTATGCATGATATTCAGTTGCCAGGTACATTACAACAACAATGACACATAGAAGCAGAGGTGTACTTTTATATCCTGAGGAAGACAAAGTCTCAGAGAAAGTGCACTGTATTTCATTCATTTGGTTTTTCTTTTCCAAGTTGAATGTGTAGCTTACCAATGGAGATTTGTAAGTATATGCCTATGCTCTATAGTCCATGTGATAAATATATAGATTTGTTTTGATAGGCAACATGGAGATTAATGTTAAACTTTATGGTTAATTCCTGAGACTTCATTTTATTCCTCCTGTAAATTCTGCTCATTTTTAAGGCCAAAATATTCACTGGCATGTGCTAATTGCTGTCTTTGTGGTGGAATGGTGCTGTTGGTGATTCCGTAGAGAAGCCAGTAAGTAGCCACTAAGCGCATTATTGTTACTACCAATAAATATTTCAAGAAGACGCTTTTGCACACTTCTGTGGTTGGGCTGGTGGGGTTGTGATTCAAGTGTAAAGAAATCCTGCACACTGTCCATTCCACCAACAAACTTTAATTCAACATTTCGGTCATCCGACCTTCTTCAGAAAAAGTGTGTTGGTGGAATGGACAGTGGGCAGGATTTCTTAACACCTGATTACCAATAAATATAAATTTGGATATTGAGATTAAGTATTGTATTATTTGTAGTTAATAATGTATCCCTCTGTTCTTGTCTAGTCAAGCCAGACTGTTGAGGCATAAGTGAACTACTTCTGAAGCAAGATGCTCCAAACCCAATAGTGAAGGTCTATGTGCCTACCATTAGAATAGCTATGTGCCCCCCTCTCTTTGTGTGTGTCCAAGGAGCTGATTGGACTGAAGAGTGCAGATAAGGCCAGTTCATCCCCAGCTGCTAGGGGCTCTCTTCTCTCAACTTCCAGGTTTTCTGCCAGCTTACATGACCAATCATAGATTCATTTTAAATAAACAATTGAACGTGAAGTCACTGCACGTATGGTGGGTTTTTTCAGTACCTGAAAGAGACGTTTTTTTTCCGTCAGAAGACATTAGTTACGTCAATTGAATGGCGGTGCTCCGCTAATTACCGGTATGTGGGGCCGGTCTGAGCCAAAAAATGCCCGGGCCGTTTTGTTCTCCCAGTCCAGGCCTGTGTGTGTGTGTGTGTGTGTGTGTGTGTGTGTGTGTGTGTGTGTGTGTGTGTGTGTTACCTGTGGTGATACAGAAGTAGGTCTCGTGCGGTGAGACGTGGTGTGTGCGGTGGTGTTTCCGTGGCAATATGAGGTGCCAATCCTGCAGCTTCTGCACCCAAACAGGAAGTCCAAAATAGGTGTGGGACCACTTGTGGATCTGATTGGTCAGCGTCACGAAGATGGCCAAGGCAAACAGGAAGCAGTTCCAGGGGTAGTCACGGTACTGCTCAGCTGGACACACACACACACACACACGCACACGCACACGCACACGCACACGCACACACACACACACACACACACACACACACACACACACACACACACACACAGGAATAGTCATGATACTGCTCAGCTGGACACACACACACACACACACACACACACACACACACACACACACACACACACACACACACACACACACACACACACACACACACACACACACACACACACACACACACACACACACACACACACACAGCTCTGC
>NC_085866.1:182500-185000 GCF_034702125.1 Engraulis encrasicolus
GATGAACAAAATTAGCGCAAGTGGTGTTTTTGATTTAGGGGTCAGCGACCACTGTCCCATTGCCTGTATTAGGCACAGCACTCTAACCAAAGCACTGCCTCACATTTTGGTTAAAAGAACTATGAAACATTTTAATGAGCAAGCTTTTTTAAATGATCTCTATGAAAGTGACATTCATCTAACAACTGAAATTCCTGATGCTGACTTGGCTCTACAGTTTTTCTCAAACTCATTTATTTGCATTGTTGACAAACATGCACCTTTTAAAAAGATAAGAGTAAAAAGTAGAACAAACCCATGGTTCACCCCTGAACTCTCCTCTCTTTTTCAGTCAAGAAATAAGGCTTGGTCATTAGCAAGGAGGAGCAAGGATGCCTCCGACTGGGCAAGTTTCAGGAAAATCAGGAACAGATGTACATTATCTGTAAGAAAGGCTAAATCTGACTATTACTTTAACCTTGTCTCTAGTTCGTACTCAGATCCTGCAAAATTCTGGAAGGCTGTAAATTACAAAAACAATAAATCTGTTACACCTATGCCTTCTTCAATTAAGTTTGATGATTGTCTACTACAAGACAAATCAGACATTTGCAGTGCTCTTAACAAACATTTTTCTTTAGCCAGTCAAAGTTTTGACAATAGCAATAATCATTCCTTTATACCTAGGGCTGGACATGATATGCGTATCAGAGACAATGTCAGAGACGATGATCTGGAATTCAGGCTTCATCCTGTGTCTAAGCATACAGTGCTATCTGCTTTATTAGCAATTGATAGTCGCAAATCCACTGGAGAAGACCAGCTAGATCCCCTTTTTCTTCGCACTGCGGCATATATAATAGCAGAGCCATTATTGCACATTTTCAATTTTTCTATTTCCACTGGAGTTGTCCCTACACTATGGAAATTTGCACACATTACCCCGTTGCACAAGGGGGGTGATAAGACTGACCCTAACAACTATCGACCAATATCCAAGCTACCGTGTCTCTCAAAAATACTAGAGAAGTTGGTAAATGATCAGCTCAAAGAATTTCTAAATAACAATAATATTTTGAGCCCTCTCCAATCAGGCTTTAGGCCTAAACATAGTACAGTTACTGCTGCTACTAAAGTAATGGATGATATTATCACTTCTCTTGACAAGAAAAAACATTGTGCTGCCATCTTTGTGGACTTATCCAAAGCATTTGACACCGTGGACCATTCTCTGCTTCTACAAATTCTGCCTGGTATTGGTTTTAATGCAAGTGCCTGTAAATGGTTCCAGAGCTACCTTTCAAACAGACACCATACTGTAAAATTGGGTAATACTCAATCTGACCCCCTGCTAATAACCAAGGGGGTCCCACAAGGTTCAGTATTAGGTCCGGTACTCTTCACCATGTACATAAATAGCATACTTTCTCTCCTTTCCAACTGCTCTATTCATCTATATGCAGATGATACAATTTTGTATTGTGTTGCAGATTCTGTACAGCTAGCCTTGGAGAAATTGCAGCAGTCTTTTAATATCCTACAAAATGCCTTCATTAGTCTTAAGCTTCTACTTAATGTAAGCAAGACTAAATGTATGGTCTTTACTCGATCTAAGCATGGCATGAAATATGATTTTAATATATCTACTTTAGATGGGTCTGTTATTGAGAGAGTATCACATTATAAGTACCTGGGAATCTGGCTAGATGACAAGTTCACATTCAAGAAACATACTGACTGTCTTGTCACTACGCTCAGACAAAAGCTATCTTTCCTGCACAGAAATAAATATCACTTTCCTGTTTTCTGCAGAAAAAAGTTAATTGAAGCTACTTTTCTGTCTTCCCTTGACTATGGTGATATTATTTACAGACATGCACCACTCTCTAATCTGAAGGCACTTGACACTGTCTATCATTCAGCTCTTCGTTTTATTACTGGGGATCCATATAGTACACATCATTGCCTGTTATATGATAAAGTTGGGTGGGCTCCACTTTCTCACAGAAGGGACATGCATTATTTTATTTTTATTTATAAGGCCCTCACTGGCAAACTCCCATTTTATATTTCATCTCTTTTAGTTTGGCACTCCAACCCATACCAAACCCGCAGCAGCAATTTTTTACTGGAGGTCCCTTATGCCCGCACTGAACTGGGTAAAACAGCTTTTAGTGTCTGTGGACCTTCAGTTTGGAATAACTTACAACAAAGGATGGGTCTTCAAGCCTTTGTGCCATTAAAACATTTTAAAGTTACACTGGGAAGTTTTTTATCACATACTTGCACTTGTTTTAACTCATAAGTTTTAATTCATAGTTTGTCTTAATTCTTACCTCTTATATGATTTATGGTGTATTGTGTATGTTCGTTGTTTTTGATTTTATATGTGCAATTGTTTGTTTTACTCGACATCATTGTAAATGAGGGCTGGGCCCTCAATGATTCTTCGAGTTTAAATAAATGAAAAAAAATGGCTGAAATGTAGGCCTAGGCCTATAGTTTCTCCATGCGCCAATGT
>NC_085866.1:195000-202500 GCF_034702125.1 Engraulis encrasicolus
TGTGTATCCATGGCTCAGTTGAGTTTGCCTGTGTGCCTGCGTGCGTGTGTGCCTGTGCATGTGTGTGCATGTGTGTATGTGTGTGTCCGTAGCTGCTCTCCACAACAATGCTGCTCTGCCTGTTTCCACTACAGACAATAGTTTCAGTAAACGCACACACACACACACACACACACACACACACACACACACACACACACACTACTGACATCCCTTCCATGCCTAAACACAGACAACATTACTAATGTACTAACAACAACCAAACACAGACATGCACACACACACGTGCATGCACGCACACACACATCTGGCAACACTTCCATTCCCAAACACAAAACAATTAGCCTGATAAACCAGACTAAATGTGGATGTCTAATTTAGTCTGGCCTCGATGCATAATACATCCAAAGATTGTTGATGAGAACAACCTTCCCTCAAAACCCTGCCCGTTTTGATTCAAAACACATCTTTGCGTTGTAATTGGTTTGCCAGATTCATGGCATTCTGGCTTCATTGAATCATTATGCGAGGCCAGACCCACCCGTAGACAAAACATTTTGCCGTCCAGCGGGTGGCGCTGGTTCACCAGGCTACAAAACAATAGTAACTGCCATACTCAAGCACGCACGCACGCACACACACACACACACTTAAGGTCAGATTAGACTTCAGCACACTCTTGTCTCTCTCTCTCTCTCTCTCTCTCTCTCTCTCTCTCTCTCTCTCTCTATCCCTCTCTCTCTCCCTCTCTCTCTCTCGCACACACACACACATTGACACAGTACTGACAACTCCCATCACCAAACACAGTGCCTAACACAACACTAACAACTCAGTAGTGACAGTTCTCCCACACACATTAGAACAGACATACACATGCAGACTACACCGATCAGACATAACGGGATCATATAGCCCTCAAATATGTCCCCAAACGTGGCGTTGAAGGGGCATACTCCTCCGCATGTCCGTATCCTCCTAACTAACTAACTCATTCCATACCGCGCGCGCACCCCAGACTTACGAAAGGTCAACCACGCGCCTCCCTCCCTCCCTCCCTTTCCTGCCTCGCCATACGGCTCCGTGGGCAGCGCTGCCCGCTTCAAGTCGCCTCGGGAGCGGATACTACTGTCGCCTCTCTCCCCTCGTGTGACTCCGTACCCCTTGGGGAGGGCTAGGAGAGGGTGTGTGTGCGTGTTCGGGCTGGCGAGCCTCCCTACGCCGCTCCAGCACCGACCCAGATCCACACACGTCGGGCTTCAAGTGCAACACGCCTACATACTTGTAGTCTCTCCACACACACACACACACACACACACACACACACACACACACACACACACACACACACACACACACATTGACACAGTACTGACAACTCCCATCACCAAACACAGTGCCTAACAACAACAACTCTGACACACGCAATACACATACACACACCCCTTCTGACTCAGTAGTGACAGTTCTCCGATTCCCTGATTGACGCTCCCAACTCAGGACGCTCCCATTTCATCTCGCTCCCACTAGCCAGACTATCGGTACCACCGCCATATGACGGAGCTAGTTATGTTGTTGATGTTAGTTTTTTGTTTCTAACCCTAACCTTAACCCTAACCCTAACCCTAACCCTAACCCTAAACCTAACCCTAAATTGCTTGTATGTGGCAGTATATGATAATACGTGAAATATAATCGGGTGGGACTACACGTCCGGGAGTGATAGAAACACCTGGGACCGCACGTCCGGGAGCGATCTCAGTTGGGAGTCTCCATCCAGTTACCCAGTTCTCCCACGCACATTAGAACAGACATAGCCTACACACACAGACTACATCGATCAGACATAAAGGGATCATATAGCCCTCAAATACGTCCCCAAACGCGGCGTTGAAGGGCCAGACTCCTCCGCAACTCCGTATCCTCCTAACTAACTAACTAGCCTCATTCCATACCGTGCGCGCAACCCAGACTTACGAAAGGTCAACCACGCGCCTCCCTCCCTCTCCCTCTCTCCCTTTCCTGCCTCGCCATACGGCTCCGTGGGCAGCGCTGCCCGCTTCAAGTCGCCTCGGGAGCGGATACTACTGTCGCCTCTCTCCCCTCGTGTGACTCCGTACCCCTCGGGGAGGGCTGGGAGAGGGTGTGTGTGTGTGTGTTCGGGCTGGCGAGCCTCCCTACGCCGCTCCAGCACCGACCCAGATCCACACACGCTGGGCTTCAAGTGCAACACGCCTACATACTTGTAGTCTCACCAGACACACACACACACACGCCCGCACGCACGCACGCACACACACGCGCGCACACACACACACACACACACACACACACACACACACACACAGCTAGCTTCCCAACTCTTCTCTGTTCTAGCTGAAAAAGCCGAGGCTCACACTCCGACTCCGCCGGTCGGCTGCTGCCAGACCAGGGGCGCGTCACACTTGGACTGGTTGTGATCGGAGCTAGTTGTAGGTGACAGGCAGCGGCTCGCTAAAGTGAACTCTGCAGCTCACTTCCGAGTGCTACTGTAGTTCTATAGTGTGGCTAGTCTAGCTTCTATGATCTCGCTCTGGCTCCACTAGCCACTACACTCTCCGGAAGACTGGGCTCTAGCTCTAGGCTCGCCGACAGCTTACCTGGCGAGTACAAATTCGCCAGCTCCTTCGCGCCTGCGTGCTGCGGACCCCATCTCTTGGCGCTCTCTCTGGGGTTCTGCGAGTGCTCCTCGAGCCCTTTCTGTTGTTCCTCTGCCGTGACGCGCGCCATGTTCCTCTCCCGGTGCAGAACCGCGGGGCTTCCTTCCTCCCGAACGCCAAAAAACCGACAGAATGTTAACAATTCCTGTGTCTCGATCGCGGAACTGAAGGCCACGCCTTGCTCCTCTGCCTCATTCTTGCCTCTCAGCTCGCCTCTGATTGGCTCAAACTTTCATAACTATAACCACCACCAATCAGCGGCTCTGAATACAGAATGACCCCACCCGCTTTTGTCCAATGAGGGGGGCGAGTCAGGCGCTCAAGAAAGATTTTATGAAGGGGAGAAGAGAAGGCGCACTGTAATGTAAGAAGTAGAGATGGGATTTATGGCTCTTTTTCGGGATCCGGATCTTAGTGGCTCGTTCCTTTCAAAGAGCCGTTCAAAAAACTGGATCTTTTGGCTCTTTTTTAAATGATTTATTCAGTGTTAAGAATGTAATATTTTGACTCCTCCTCAAGGTAATTTTGTCCAAACAACAACTGATTATTCTCCTGCTTCTAAAGACCGTTTTTGCCTCTATTTGGGGCAAACAATTGTGTTTTTTCCCAAATTTAATTACTCTGGTCGAGGTCACGTGCTAAAAATTAATGAAAAATGACGAAACAACGGTCGAGTAGCTCCCCCAGCTGTGATCCGGTTCCCATCGTTCACTTCAGGGAGCCGTTCAAAAGAACCGGCTCGTTCATGAACGACACACCTCTAGTAAGAAGCGGAACTGGTCTTTAAACACACATGTCTGGACTCCAGTTTGTTAACAGTTTAAAGACCAGAGGCTAATCAATGGCGAGTAACCGACCTCTATCAGACGGTGCTCTTGGGCACTTATATTCAGTGCGTAATTCATACGCCATGCGCACTGACACATGAACACTGAAGTGCAAGTGCACCATTTGAGATTCAGCCACACAGTAAGGTGTAGTCTACGTAGAAAAGTAGACTACACCACTGCAACCACAGTTTCAGAAGAGAGAGGATGCTCTGATAGCTACAGGTTTAGTTCATGTTGCACTGATACATACAGGGTTAGTTGAGGTCTGAAAGCATGTGGCGCCAACCACAAATGGCGCTATCTGCAGATGTAATCAGTGGTGTAGTCTATTTTTTTATGGTGGGTATATACTGTATATTTGAGATTTTTTGAAGTGAGTATACTGTATATATTTATGCTATTCTAAATAATGGATCAATCAATTTTAAATGGGTATACTGAAATCCCTGAAATTTAGAAGTGGGTATAGTGCGTATACCTGCATTCTACGTAGACTACACCACTGGATGTAATGGAGGTGTGTTCCCACAGACTGTAAAACCACATGTAGGGTGCCAGCAGGGGCCCCCTTGAGACTCCCGGTGCTGCATATAGCGCCCCCAAGAGGCCACGAAGGGTTCCCGCGCAGCTCGTCCCCCTCTGGGCCACAAAGCACAAACTCATCACCTCGGCAACGCATTGGCTCGGCACTGGGAGGCACATCATGAGCACGCGAGAGATAAGTGAAAGTGAAAGCCCAACTGGGAAACTCCAACTCCCATTGTCATTGTGACACAGCACTCCACAGCACACAAGTGAACACTGCACACAACGAAATTGCATTTATGCCTCACCCGTGCAAGGGGGCAGCCCTCAGTGGCGCTCCATGGGGAGCAGTGCTGTGGGACGGTACCATGATCAAGGTGCCTCAGTCATGGAGGAGGATGGGGGAGAGCACTGGTTGATTACTCCCCCCACCAACCTGGCGGGTCGGAAGTCGAACCGGCAACCTCTGGGATGCAAGTCTGACGCTCTAACCGCTCACCCACGACTGCCCTTGAGATGTCCTTAGTCTTACTGCCTCTGGGAGACCGTTCCACCACTTATACACCAAGGTAGAACACTCTTGACTGGGAGTACCTAGAGCGACTGGATGGCAGAGCCAGATGGCTTGTGCTGCAGGAGCGCAGTTCTCTTCCAGTAGCATAAGGCTTTAAGGTTAGTAAATAAGCAGTTCTGTTACACACACCAGGTTAGTAAATAGAAGAAAGGAGAAGAAAGCCCACCTGGGAAACTCCAACCCCCATTGTCATTGTGACACAGCACTCCACCGCACAGAAGTGAACACTGCACACTGCACACAACGAAATTGCATTTTTATGCCTTATCCGTGCAAGGGGGCAGCCATCAGTGACGCCCCATGGGGAGCAGTGCGGTGGGACGGTACCATGCTCAGGGTACCTCAGTCATGGAGGAGGATGGGGTAGGGCACTGACACCCCGCCTCCGTGGAGAAAACAATAAAGTTTCCCCTGCTGCTGTCAGCCTGCTGTAGCCACAACAACCTTTGGGGGGCTATTCTTCATTCACCATACTGTTTGCAAATCAGAAAATTGCATTAGAAGTGACCATTTGCGAGATATTGAAATACAATATTGTTACCAGTCCATCACTGCTACCTGTCCTGTCTTGCACTTTATGTCAGTCTGTAAAATGTCAGTCTTGCATATGTCTACGTCCTGGCATGGTATAGAGAGAAAACATAATTTCATTTTCCCTGTATGTCTGTGCATATGAAGAAAGTGACAATAAAAGCTGACTTGACTTGACTTGACTTGGCTACAATTCTGTTGCCAGTGATGTTTTTTCTCAAGGAGGCAAGAGGGCAAGGGAGGACAGGAGTCTATATACTGTATATAGAGAGAGAGAGCAAGAGAGGATGCATATTGGAATGTACCCAGAGAGAGAGAGAGAGAGCAAGGGAGGACGGGAGTCTGCATATAATAACGCGCCCATAGGGGGGCGCTGTGGCGCAGCACTAAGCCCCCCACATTTGGGCTTGCATGGGAGTCCATGGGGACCCCAGTTTGAGTCCGGTCGGGGTCATTTCCCAGCCCTACCCCATCTCTCTCTCACAATCGTTTCCTGTCTCCTCCCATACTGTTCTGTCATAATAAAGGCCAAAAAGCCCCAAAAAATACTGAAAAAAGAGAACGCGCCCAGAGAGAGAGAGAGACAGAGAGAGAGAGGAGGATGGGAGTCTCCATATTGGAATGTACCCAGAGAGAGAGAGGGGGCCTCATTTTCAAGATGGCCACCGACGCTAGGTGAATGTTAAAGATGAGCTGGTGGGGCTTGCAGGGAGCGAGTTTGCGAAACACAGGACGATATTGCGCCCAACCGCGTTTGGCGTCTCCGATTGGCTACAACGGCTCCCTTGTTCCTCCCCTCTGATGGCTTTCATTTGACAGCAAGAATGTCAACTCTCGCTCAAAGAGCAGGCTTGCAGAACATTCGTGTACAAATAATCTGGCCGATCAGACACTAAAAGTAGGGTAACAAACAAAAAGGCTACCCAAACCATTTACGATGCAGTAGGCCTACACAAATGCCGTGTCGTATGCAGTGAGTTGTGAGGGACGGCTGTGGTCTAGTGGTTAAGGAGACAGGCTTCAGATCAGAGGGTTGCAGGTTCGATTCCCACTGTGCCACCCACTCTCTACCACACTCCATGGCTGAGGTGCCCTTGAGCAAGGCACCAAAGCCCACACTGCTTCAGGGACTGTAACCAATACCCTCCTGTACTTAAAATAACTGTAAGTTGCTTTGGGTGAAAGTCAGAAAGGGCGCTTGAACGAGTTCTAAAATGGTGGTGCATTTTTTCCCCTTGATCGTTATTTCTTAAAAATGTCACTCTTGCTGCACTGCACTCACTAATCTGCAGTAAAAGTTGAGAAAACCTGATTTAGGGAGCTCTGAAGTGGCCATGCCAATGCATCACTGTATATCCCCCTTTCCGGCACCTATGGGCTAAGTGCAATGTATGAAAGCCCATTGGGAAACTCCCAACTCCCATTGTCATTGTGACATAGCACTCCACAGCACACTGCACATAACAAAATTGCATTTATTCCTCACCTGTGCAAGAGGGCAGTCCTCAGTGGCGCCTCATGGGGAGCAGTGCGGTGGGACGGTACCATGCTCAGGGTACCTCAGTCATGGAGGAGGATGGGGGAGAGCACTGGTTGATTACTCCCCCCACCAACCTGCCGGGTCGGGAGTCCAACCGGCAACCTCTGGGATGCAAGTCTGACGCCTTAACCGCTCACCCATGACTGCCCATGTAGGCCTAATGTACGCTGCGTAGCCTACTATGTTAATCCAATAGGCTACTAATGTACGCTGCGTAATATGTAATAAATCCAATAGGCTACTAATGTACGCCGCGTAATATGTAATAAATCCAATAGGCTACTAATGTACGCTGCGTAATGTAATAAATCCAATAGGCTACTTAAATACCAGCTCTTCCTGTTTAGTGATTTTTGCAGTGACAACTGAAAACCATCAGATGGCGCACTAGTATCGATATGCGCCGTTTGCATAAAAGAGAGCAGTCTCTCTCTCTCTCTCTCTCTCTCTCTCTCTCTCTCTCTCTCTCTCTCTCTCTCTCTCTCTCTCTCATCACTGTCATCGCTGGTTTCAGTTTACGTTGCCACACGTCACTGGGCTGCCTTCCTAACGCACGCGGCCAACCGCAGTGTACGTCGCGTCCCCCCTGTGCGCTGTTTGTTTGTTTATGTCAAGATTGGTGTTGATTTGGGGACACTCGCGCGTGCGTGTGGCGAACTTTAGCCGACATGCAAGTAGTTTGACACAGACACAAATAGTTTGACACAAACAAGGTTTAGTGCCATTTTGAAACGGAAAATGGGCTGCATTGGCATGCCATTGCGCAACACATGAAGTAAGAAGTAAAGTAGCAGAGTAACT
>NC_085866.1:207500-212500 GCF_034702125.1 Engraulis encrasicolus
AATAAAATGGCTCCGCGGGCCAAATTTGTCCCTCGGGCCTGAGTTTGACATCCCTGGTCTGGGGGGAAATCCTGGTTTGTTTGTGTTCATAGTGCGTATGGGCCTCGGACGACTAACATTTGAAGTGGACACTCGAACGAAACAGGTTTCACACCCCTGAGATAGAGTATTGGTTAAATATGATGTGTGGGGTGGGGGGTGGGGGGTGACTATTCATCTTGAAGTGCGTGTGTGTATGTGCGCGTGTGCGTGTGTGTGTGTGTGTGTGTGTGTGTGTGTGTGTGTGTGTGTGTGTGTGTGTGTGTGTGTGCGTGCGTGCGTGCGTGTGTGCGTGTGTGTGTGCGCACGTGCGTGCGTGTGTGTGTGTGCGTGTGTGTGCGCGTGTGGGCGTGTGCGCTGCGGTGAGCTACGTGACGAAGGGAATGAGAAGTGCAGAGTAAACACACACCATGAAAGCAGCTCACACTCGCACACGCACACACACACGCGCGCGCATACACACCAGCTGCGTGCTGGGTTGATAGTGGCACACACCTGTATACACAAATATGGTGGGCATTTGTTTACCCTGTGTGTGTGTGTGTGTGTGTGTGTGTGTGTGTGTGTGTGTGTGTGTGTGTGTGTGTGTGTGTGTGTGTGTGTGTGTGTGTGTGTGTGTGTGTGTGTGTGTGTGCGCGCCCACGCGCATGTGTGTGGTGATTTCACCCCACAATATAAATGTTTGTTTTTGCAACATGTGGTTATGTCATAATGTATCAATAATAACTCCACAGCCATAATATTTAAATAACAGTAATAATAACCCACAAAAAAGAGAAAAGGGAATGCTTCACTGGGTCCTGTATCCAGTTAGTAAAAAGGGTGCTCATCAAAAAGAACTTGGGCGTCCAAACTTCCATGAAAAGATAAAAAACACTATTTGAGGCACTCCTTACTAAAGTTTAAATAGTCTTTATTAAATACTGGCTATTAAATACAGGTCATGACCTGATGAAGACCATGGGTCGAAACGCGTAGGCATGCAGCCAGTATTTAATAAAACCTTTTTAAACTTTAGTAAGGAGTGCCTCAAATAGTGTTTTTTATCTTTTCATAACAGTAATAATGACTTCCAAAAAAATTTAGTTTATTACATTAAAACAGCAACGTTTCGATCACCCTGCATCTGCATCTGGCACCTGCAACAAGAGACTTTGGATGTGCGCACCATGGGCTGCCCAAAGCGATGACTAATAATAACTCAACAGCTACAACATTTAATGACAGGTATAGTCATTTGTTATTGCATGTTAATATATTTACAAATCACACATAGTTAGTAGTAGTAAGCCCTTCAGAAGACTCAAAATAACAAGGTGTTGTTACACCCCCCTCTCTCTCTCCCTCCTTCTCTTTCACTCCCTGCCCCCCCCCCTTCTCTCTCTCTCTCTCCCTCTACCTCTCCCTCCCCCTCTCTCTCTCTCTCTCTCTCTCTCTCTCTCTCTCTCTCTCCTCTCTCTCTCTCTCTCTCTCTCCCTCCTCTCTCTCACTCTCTCTCTCTCTCTCTCTCTCTCCCTCTACTTCTCCCTCTCTCTCTCCCTCTCTCTCTCTCTCTCTCTCTCTCTCTCTCTCTCTCTCTCTCTCTCTCGGTCTGTCTCTCCCCCTCTTCCTCTCTCCCCCTCCCCTCTCTCTCTCTTCTCTGCTTGTTGTTGAGGATTCACTAATCTATGAGTCGTTAAGGATAATCTGTGTCTTTCTTCCTGACACACACACACACACACACACACACACACACACACACACACACACACACACACACACACACACACACACACACACACATACACACACACATCGGTTTCAGTCTCACAGAGACTGCCATTGGGTGTATACTTTTACACTCACAAGGACACTCACACACACTACCGGTAAAAGGACACACACCCTGTCAAGACATCACACACACACACGTTTAGGTTCACCACAAATCCCATGCACCTCACACCATATTTTTGTTCCCCTACAATTCACTCTTTTTCGATTTCATTTTTTTGTTTAAATCAGTTTATTACGTCACTCCTCTCCGACATGAATGCATACAAAATAACAATTTGATGTTGGAAAAATCAGCCATACTGTTTATTGTGTCATTGCTCTCTGATGTGACCAGTTTGAAGTTGGAAAAAGTAACTGTGGAATGAACTTAATACAATATTACATTACAATACATTTGCCATTATTCAAAGCTATGTACAAAAAAAAATATGCCACAATGTATTCTAAACTTGTGACTCCTCAAAGTGTTGACACCTTAGGCATTCATGATAGCCAGTAGAGGTTATCTCAACTCCCATTTTTTAATGTTTTAAAAAATATGTAGGGCCTACATTTACGTAGATAAATTTCACATTAGAATGAATATTTTGCAGAAAATAAGTTAATGTAGGTGTATGAGAATTATTGTATGTATATTTAGTAATATAAAAATGTATTTAGTAATATAGAATTTTACCTAGATACAAGATACTGAGGTGCCATTTGATTGGCTGCTGGTTTAATATAAAACCATCAGGACGCATGAAGAATGTGTCACAGGAGCAGCACATCATGTGAACGTCACATTACATAGGTCATTATCATTTAGGAGTTTAGGATTTATCTTTTGTTTTGTGCGTTTAAGTTTCAGTAAAGAAACACCCCTTCAAAATCTAACTTAATTGTATTGTAAATGTCATGTCTAAGATTGCTTTTCGAAACATGTCGTATTTCATGTAAAATTGCATAACATAAAAATCATGTCAGGGGCCGGATAAAGCGGTCTTGGCTGTAGGCAGAGGCAATTCTGGCTTCAGCCGGGGCCCCAAGCAAAATGTCAAATGAACATTTGAAACCAATGTGCCACCACTGTAGTAGAGTGAGCTGTTATTCACCATCCAGCGGCCCAGCAGCTGCCTGCCTAGCCTGGTGACAAGATGCACCTCTGTGTGTGTGTGTGTGTGTGTGTGTGTGTGTGTGTGTGTGTGTGTGTGTGTGTGTGTGTGTGTGTGTGTGTGTGTGTGTGTGTGTGTGTGTGTGTGTGTAGTAGTAGTAGAGTGAGCTGTTATTCACCATGCAGGGGCCTGTGGCTGCCTGCCTAGTCTGGTGACAAGATGCACCTCTGTGTTCCCCACCCCTGGTTTAGATATGTCTGATAGGCTAACGTCTGCAGGTTGGGATGTGTGTTCTCTGACATGCATTCATGATAGTGTTGGTGTGTTTTTCTGACATATTGTTTGCAGTAGAAGACGTAGTTACTGTCTTCTCATGCACGTTTAGTACTTTACTGTCCTGAGATGAAAAATAAATTGTGACTAAATTGTAAATTAGTTTTAGCTTTTATCCAAAATGACTTACAGGGTATTGGTTAGAGTCCCTGGAGCAGTGTGGGGTTAGGTGCCTTATTATTTAGGTGCAGGGTATTGGTTACAGTCCCTGGAGCAGTGTGGGGTTAGGTGCCTTCCTCAAGGGCCCTTCGGCCATGAAGGGAGGAAGGGATTGGTACAGTAAGGGTGGGGATTCGAACCTGCAACCCTGTGATCTACAGTCCAACTCCCTAACCATTACACCACCAGCTACACCCCACACATGGACACTTCACTAACAGGACGACACACCCTGCTCTCCTGTGTGTGTGTGTGTGTGTGTGTGTGTGTGTGTGTGTGTGTGTGTGTGTGTGTGTGTGTGTGTGTGTGTGTGTGTGTGTGTGTGTGTGTGTGTGTGTGTGTGTGTGTGTGTGTGTGTGTGTGTGTGTGTGACTACGTACCCTGCTCTCGTTGTCGTTAGCCCTGTCTCACTCTAGTCTGCCTGTTGTTGACTGAGCTGCTGGCACGCGCACACACACACACACACACACACACACACACACACACACACACACACACACACACACACACACACACACACACACACACACACACACACACACACACACACACACACACACACACACACACACACATGCACGCACAGACACGCACACCCCACACACCCTCCAGTCTAGGTATCGCTGGCAGGTTAGGTCTCTCTCTCTCTCTTTCTCTGTCTCTCTCTCTCTTTGTCTGTCTGTCTCTCTCTCTCTGTGTCTGTCTCTCTCTCTCTCTCTCTCTCTCTCTCTCTCTTTCTCTCTCTCTCTGTCTGTCTGTCTGTCTCTCTCTCTCTCTCTCTCTCTCTCTCTCTCTCTCTCTCTCTCTCTCTTTCTCTTTCATCAGTCTGGGTGTCGCTACCTGGTGTGTACGTGTGCGTGTGTGCTGCGTGCGTACGCTGCATGTGTGTGTGTGTGTGTGTGTGTGTGTGTGTGTGTGTGTGTGTGTGTGTGTGTGTGTGTGTGTGTGTGTGTGTGTGTGTGTGTGTGTGTGTGCTCAGGCTGCTGGGCAGGTTTCAGTGGTTTCAGTGGTTGTCATGGTTTCTAGTCGTTGTGTTTTGTTGTGCAGAGAGACCAAGACCAAGACCAGAGGCCTGGGTGTGTGTGTGTGTGTGTGTGTGTGTGTGTGTGTGTGTGTGTGTGTGTGTGTGTGTGTGTGTGTGTGTGTGTGTGTGTGTGTGTGTGTGTGTGTGTGTGTGTGTGTGTGTGTGTGAACCATTCTTTGACTCCCTAGCTCAGAGCCTCTGGTGTTATAACCAGGGCCCTAAATTAACTTTTTTCCACCCAAAATGGCTAATATTTGTTAATCGTATAGGCTACTAGCCAAACACACACTCACTAATGGGTCCAAGTGGGTAAGTTGGTCGTTTCTGCCAGCCAAGCTGAAGTTTCACCAACATGTGGCCGGTTGGCTAGTGTTAATTGAGAGCCCTGTTTACAACCGTAATGGCCAACCACACAGTAAGCATTGAAGTGTCTTATGAAAAATACAATAAAAACTCAAAAACGAGTTTTTCCGTGATTTGGTAGTCAATGTGTCAACTGAGAGCTCTGATTACAACCGTAATGGCCAACGTCTTTATCTGCTGCTTCAGGGTCTCAGTAACGCAGGGCTGGCGCT
>NC_085866.1:220000-224510 GCF_034702125.1 Engraulis encrasicolus
CTCAGGGTACCTCAGTCATGGAGGAGAGCACTGGTTGATTACTCCCCCCACCAACCTGGCGGGTCGGGAGTCGAACCGGCAACCTCTGGGATGCAAGTCTGACGCCCTAACCGCTCACCCATGACTGCCCGTGGGGCCCCAAGCGAAAATGCAAAAGAATGAACATTTGAACCAAAATTGCCACTACTGTGGTAAAGTATTCACTATATAGGGGCTTGGGGGCCCCAAGCGGCTGCCTGCCTTGCCTGGTGGCAAGATGCTCCTCTGTGTATACCAAGTGCTACCTACAGTATGCTACCCAGGTAGCTGGGGTGGTTGAAGAAGTAGCTTTATTGGCCTTCCCTCCATAGAGAAATAATGACTTCCGCAGTGGTGTAGTCTACGTAGAACGCGGGTATACGGAGTATACCCACTTCTAAATTTCATTGATTTCAGTATACCCACTTAAAATTGATTGATCCATTATTTTGAATGGCACAAATATATACGGTATACCCATTTCAAAAGATGCTCAAATATACAGTATACCCACTACAAAAAAGTAGACTACAGCACTGGACTTCCGTCGCTCTGGTCGCGCAGTTCACGCAGTTCGCTTTTGGTGGACACGGAGCTTTAGGCTTCACGTTGGCCGTTTGGTTTTGGTTTGTGTTGCTTTGTGTTGTGTTGCTTTGTAACTTGCAACTGTCTTCAGTAAAATAATTTTGGTACATTTTGAAATCTTGTTTTGGCGTTGTCTTTTTTGTCATTTTTTTACATTCCTTGAGCCGTATGTGTATGTGTGCGTGCGTGCGTGCTTGCGTGCGTGCGTGTGTGCGTGCGTGCGTGTGTGTGTGTAACAGGAAGTGGGAAAGTCTGATGATCACGATGGAGTCAGCCGCTAAACTCAAATATAAATAGAGACACACACACACACACACACACACACACACACACACACACACACACACACACACACACACACACACACACACACACACACACACACACACACACACACACACACACACACCAGGAGACACCAGGCTGGCTGACGCAGGGTGTGTGTGTGTGTTTCTGTGTGTGTGTGTGTGTCTGTGTGTGTGTGTGTGTGTGTGTGTGTGTGTGTGTGTGTGTGTGTGTGTGTGTGTGTGTGTGTGTGTGTGTGTGTGTGTGTGTGTGTGTGTGTGTGTGTGTCACTTTCAGCCTGACGTGTGTTTGTGAGTGTGTAGCTGTCTGCGAGATGTGTGAAATAGGCCGGTCATGGGTGAGCGGTTAGTTAGGGCGTCAGACTTGTAGCCCAAAGGTTGCCAGTTCGACTCCCGACCCGCCAGGTTGGTGGGGGGAGTAATCAACCAGTGCTCTCCCCCATCCTCCTCCATGACTGAGTTACCCTGAGCATGGTACCGTCCTGCTCTCTTGGGGCGTCATTGGGGGCCACCTCCTTACACGGGTGAGGCATAAATGCAATTTTGTTTTGAGCAGTGAACACCGTGTACTGTGGAGTGCTGTGTCACAATAGCAATGACAGTTGGAGTTTCCCAGATGAGCTTTCACTTCACTTCACTAATCTGTAGCTGGACAAGCCGTGGTAATGGAGGTAGTCCTAAGATCAGAGGGTTGCAGGTTCGAATCCCATCCTTACCTCTCCCTACTCCTCCATCCAGGCCTGAAGTGTACCCTTGAGGAAGCTCCAGGGACTGTAACCAATACCCTGTAAATAACGGAAAGTCACTTTGCATAACAGCTTCAGCAAAGTAATGTAACAATGTAATATAAGAGACCTTATGCTGCCGTGGTCCGTAGAGGCGAGACTGGAGCCAATACCCTGCTCCAACATGTTTGATGTTTATTCAGCTGGACTTCACCTGTCCCACACACACACGCACACACACGCGTGCGCGCTGTCTCTCTATCCCTGAGACCTAGGCAGTCCCACAGGGGTTCCAAGACCCACCTGCATCCAAGCAAGTCAGAGGTGGGATATTAATTAGTTCCGTGCTACTTTTTAACACCCCGCCCTGGCAAGCAAGCAAACCGACCGATTCTTCCTTGTTATGCGTTCTTTATTATGACATTTAAGCGCGAGTAGCGTCAATTCTCAATACCGATGTGACGCGCGCATCGCAACGCGGGGGAAATATAGGCTGACTTTTTGACCTGCTAGGAGAGTTCAATGTGAAAACGGACACTAGTTCATGACTTTTGCAACAGAGTGCGTCAGTGAA
Source organism: Engraulis encrasicolus (assembly GCF_034702125.1). Lineage (NCBI taxonomy): Eukaryota > Metazoa > Chordata > Actinopteri > Clupeiformes > Engraulidae > Engraulis > Engraulis encrasicolus. The sequence continues at coordinate 222,208 of NC_085866.1, forward strand.
GCAGGAACTGTAGGTTGGTTTATTGCTAAATGCAAGCTGTTTCCCCATGCTGTAGGCTAATTCACAGATGACTAGATATTTCAACTAGGCCTACATGTGCAGCCACCCTGCATCCATTACAAACCCCCCTTTCATTTGTAACAGAATAAACATAGCCTAAGAGCAGGAATTGTCAGCTAAGAATTGGTACATCCAAATGTTGAAGTGTTTCCCCCAAATGCTGTGATGGTGTAGCAAGTAGCTTGCTAAAATTTATATTTTAAAATGTTGGCTACAGCAGGTCCTTAAAGGTGTACGAAGTAGGGATGTCGACCAGATCAACGATAACTGGTTAAAATTTTCTGCCACCGGTTATCCAGTTGTAATAATAATAATGATTATAATAACAATTTCGTCCCAAAAAGCTCCAAAAAACGATAATTTTGAGGTTTTAGTCCAATAATTCAGCATTTCCATCTGGCAACAGTGACTGGACATAGCAGGGCCTGTCTAAGCAGCAAAAAAAGGCTTATGTGGAAAAAAAAAAAAAAAAAAAAACAGCGCTGTACATAACAGGCATGCAAACGTTGTATAATTTAAGATTACCGGTTAACCGGTTAACCACCGGTTAATGAGTCTCAGTAACCGGTTAAGAGCTTTTAAATTTTAGTACGAAGAAGCCTATGCTATGCCTCCTCATGAGCTACCAATTTGGCTCAGATGGTCTTTTCAAGAGATTGAAATTATGTTATATTATGTATTATATTATGATGTTCGCGCATTGTTTCAGTTGGAGGTCTACTGACAATGTCTAAATTGTCTAAAAAGTGTTGCCTATTTTTATTATGGCTGAGGGGGGGGGGGTTAAGCACTGATGACATTTTATCTATCTATAGACTATTTTATATTTGCAGTATTAAGAAGCAAAAAAATATCACAGAGCACATGTGTATTAGGATATGGTCACACACACACACACACACACACACACACACACACACACACACACACACACACACACACACACACACACACACACACGGAGAGCACATGTGTATTAGGATGTGGACGTGGTGTGGAGAGCACAACAGTCTGAGGCCGAAATGACAGAAAAGAGTAAAGATTCACTTTCTTTAAACAGAAGGAACACACACACACACACACACACACACACACACACACACACACACACACACACACACACACACACACACACACAGAGCAGGGATACTATCACTTTTGTTTTGAGTACAGAATCAGCACGGCAGAGAGAGAGAGAGAGAGAGGGAGAGAGAGAGAGATTGTGTGTGTGTGTGTGTGTGTGTGTGTGTGTGTGTGTGTGTGTGTGTGTGTGTGTGTGTGTGTGTGTGTGTGTGTGTGTGTGTGTGTGTCAGAGCATGGCAACCCGACCGAAGTCCGACGGGCCTGGTCGGAACCCGACGGGCCGGCCGGACTCGGACAAAAAAATAATAGAATATCTGTCGGACTCAGGTCGGACTCGAGCTGGAAGCAAACAGACATTGTGAAAATTATAAGCAACCAGAGGAAACGTTTCAGTTCATGCAAACGGCAGTTTTGTGATTAAAAAATAAGTAATTGAATATGCATAAATGAAAATGTTGGTAGGCTACTCGTGCGAGGATTATTATTGGCTGTATGCACGCGCCAGTTACCAGCGGCAACATGGACGCTCACTCACAGTCAGCCGAGCAGGGATGCCGAGTCAACTTGCTTTCTTAATAAGCGTCAAATCAACAGTTGTCAGTGAACACATGGTCTTTTGTTGTAGGCCTAGTGTAGGCCGTGTTTTAGCATGCCTTCGATGCTGTCTTAAATGTTGAACATAAAATGACGAAGTTTGTCACTGCATTGTTCGCCAAGGATTACATTTCCAGCATGGGGTAGCAAGGAGCATAATATGGATAACTAAGAAGATGCACATGCTACGTGGAGTTGCCTAAGGTAGGGGCGAAGAGGTTTCCTGTTACTACTTCGTCCGCTGTGACATTTCATGTCCTTCACGTAGGTTCTTAATTCTTGTCACTTTTACTGTACAGTTGTAACTATGCGCGTTCAACCTTTCCTGATTTTATATTGGCCGCATGGACATCAGGGGAAATGACATTCTCTTGGAGGGCCGAACAGGCTACTGTTCTTCGGGGTGAACTTATAGCCCATCCACAAGGAGCGGCATCTTCACAGGGCTCGCGTGGATTTATTTGCACTAACAGTAACGTAACAAATGTTCCATAGCCGCGCTGACTGCATCCAAAACGTATTCGTTAGTTTTCGCCTGTCTTATCCTCTCACGCCCCTCCCATGCA
>NC_085866.1:254610-257110 GCF_034702125.1 Engraulis encrasicolus
AGGAGTAAACACACTGCGTGCACTTCTAAGAAACTTAAAGTTCAAGTGTACTGGATGCCTGGATGATTCCTCCAATAACATCATGGTGGCACTCTGTAATCCAGCGGTCAGCAGTGCAAGGTGCTCATGCAGGCTGAGAGCACACTGGATGAAATGTCTGTAGGCTATATATTTTAGTTCTTTTATCTGTTTTTAATTGGTCTGCCTGTACTGGTCTGTCCTGGTGTGTGTTTGTATGTGTACTGTCTGTATAGATTTTACAAAGCGGATTCCAAAAAAGTTGGGACACTTTGTAATTTGTGAATAAAATCAAAATGCTGGCATTTTCAAAACATTCAATATGTTAACAAGGTAGAACATTATGCACAGACAACATATCAGTTGTTAAAGTCAAGCAGAATTATTGTTTTGAGGTAATTATGTGATCATTTAAAATTTCACCCTTGCAACAAATCCCAAAAAAGTTGGGACAGGGCCAATAAAATGCTTTTTATATTGGATAAGACTAAACACAACACAAGGGATGAGACTGAACAGTTAGATACTTTGACTGATGGCATAATTTTATTCAAAAATGAGATATGTTGATGTGCGAGACATGATTTCAGCAGCTCAACTGATAGGTGTGTTCTTCAACTTGTTTACCTTTTTGTTATGCTTAATATGTGGCATATCCTGACTGCAAGAAAACAATTTTGTGACCTGTTTACTCTAATGATGGACCACACTGTTGGAACATAGTAGAGATTGAAATTTACCGCCTTTATGGGGCAATATCTAAAGGCGGTGCTCTAAAATATAATGCCTTGGTAGCTATGTTTGCTGTTTAAAGTCTGTATGTATCATTCAACATTCATTTTAATGCTCTACATGAGTAAGAAGACCCTAACCAAGTCACCTCTGCACCCCCTTACCATCATATATGCTGTCTTTCAGACTGACCACTAAATCAAGCTGAAGTATTCATTTTCTATATAACCTGGAGGGTGCATGACTCCATAATTTTCAAAATGGATTAAATATTTACCATTCTGTAATCAGAGGACAGTTTCACATGTCTCCTAGGTCCATAGAATGAGCTTTTCCGCACGCAACACTGTTTAATGTCTGCATCATGTGCATTAATCAAGTGTTGTGTTTATGGTCATTTTTTTGAGAGCTGTCATTGTTGGAGTGTCATAGTTTGCTTATTGACCACGAGTATGTCATGATCTCATAACTCGTGCAATGATTACACAGAACTCTATATTACGGAAGTAGGCCTTATATGCCTGCAATTTTGATAATTCAATCTTTCTGTGTAATAGATAAGTAATTAGTCCCTCAAAATCTTCGCCGCTGAGTGCCATAGCCTCTATGTGATGGCATTTTATTTGTGCACTCATGTTGGCAGTCAATATAGTTCCTTTTAAAATATTCTTCCTTGTGTAATTTTTAGAATTATCCAACTATTACAACATGTTTTGGCCCTGTCCCAACTTTTTTGAGATTTGTTGCATGGGCCAAATTTTAAATGATCACATAATTACCTCAAAACAATAATTCTGCTAAACTTTAACAACTGATATGTTGTCAGTGCATAATGCTCTACCTTATTAACATATTAGATGTTTTACAAATGCCAGCATTTTGATTTTATTCACAAAATACAAAGTGTCCCAACTTTTTTGGAATCCGCTTTGTATTATGTGACTGTGGACCAAGAGTCTGGCCAATAAACTGAATTGAATTGAATTGAATTGAATTGAATTGAATTGAATTGAATTGAATTGAACTGAATTGAATTTAATTGACAGGCATAGGTAGACTCATGGACATGTATAGTTATGATGCATATGGGAGTTATAGTAGGGCTATGGTATAGTTTATATGGGAGACATAGTAGGCCTATGGTGTAGTTTATATGGGATACATAGTAGGCCTATGGTACAGTTTATATGGGATACATAGTAGGCCTATGGTACAGTTTATATGGGATACATAGTAGGCCTATGGTACAGTTCATATGGGATACATAGTAGGCCTATGGTATAGTACCCCCATACTCAAATAGCGGCCCGCGGCCCGCGGCCCATCTATTTGTGGCCCTCGAATAATTTTGAAAAATTAAAAAAAAAAAAAAAAAATTCGACATTAAAATTTTTTTTTTTTTTGGTCCGATCGCGCTGCCGGCTCTTATTTTGAAATCGCGCCACAGACGCTAGGAAGATGCGTGCCGTGTCTCCGCCCCCTCAATCAGTTTCTCCCTGCAGGCTCCAAACAGAAGTGACTATGAGGGTGGCAGAGGCTGTTGTGAGGTAGACTACTGAAGGGAAGTACGGTAGAACTTGTAAATAAATTATTTACAAAGTTCTCTTTGCCTCGTTTTTGAAAGTAATGGTCCACATTTCATTGCATACAGTGTGTTAGGACTTAGAATTGGTTTAGCACTAGCTGTAGCTAGTTGCTAACACAAATGAAGGCAAATTGTGTTTGAGCTCTGCTGGCAGCTAACTAGGGG
>NC_085866.1:264610-274610 GCF_034702125.1 Engraulis encrasicolus
TTGATGACGGTGGTAAGTATTCATGAAAAAGGAAACATTAGTGAATGGGCAGCATGAATTCTGGAAATAAACAACTATTCCATTGCGGGGGGCTGAAGAGGCTATGGGGTATTCAGTAAAATAGAACACATGCACACGCAAGAGAAGCGTCTTGGTCACTCACTTCCATATATACATATACATATACATATATATATATATATATATCACTTATCACAGGAGTGGAATGATGACCCAACAGATGTGCGGTTAAAGAAAACTTTATTTGATCATGAGATTATAATGATTTACATGTATCACTCCTCAGTTAAATAATTTCCTAAATGAGTGGTGAGTGGTCATGGTGATCTTCTGGCATGCAGAGAGGGAAGAGCAGGAAGCCACTGAAGGTGCAGTAGTGATTAGAATAAGTATCCCAGAGTCTCTTGCCTTTTGGTAGCATCAGGTTTACTGTGTCTCCCTTCTCCAGCTGCAGAGTCAGGCCACTGGACAGATAGGTCTGATATCTATCAGTGTCATACTCAGACAGCCCCATGATCTTCTCCCCATTCTTATGCAATATGATACTCATGAAGTGTGAGTCCAGATAATCCAAAACAGTGAACCTGAAGTAGTAGACCCCCCTGACTGGAGCTGTGAAGAAGCCAGTCGTACTGCTGTAGGCCTCTCCTACATTGGTGATGACTGTCTTGAACACTAAGTTCATGTCATTACTCCCAGCCTCTGTGTATCCCCATCCAGATTCCCTCAGACCTGCTGAGAAGGCCACCTTGGGTGCTGCTCTGATCTCTTTCTCCAGATTCTCCACTTTAGTTTCACTAGCTGCCAGTCTGGTCTTCACTGCTGTCAGCTCTGTCTCTTGTGCTGCATTTTTCTTCATCAGATTGTCTACCAGCGTCTTCATTTCTGCTTTGGTGTCCTGTAGCGCCCTCTCCAGAGCCTTACTCTCACTGGCCACAAGCCTTTGTTTCATTGCTACATTCTCAGCCTCCAAAACCTTAATGTCATCTCGAGTATGTCGTAGTGTTGCTCTCAGGTCCACCACCATTTCCTTCAGCTCAGTAGAGACGTCCTGGGTAGAGGCGTCAGTGCCGGGGATCTCTGTCTGAACTCCACACATGGAGAGCAGCAGCACCAGCAGTGAGATGGCAGCCCTCATCTTTCAAGTCACTGTAAAATAAAATATTCAACATTACTGACCTGCTAATGAAAAAATGTTAGTGTTTCTAAACAAACCCTGTTATGCACATTTTAAGTCTGCCAAGTGTAATAAGCATTGATCTTACCTTTAAGAGTAAGAACGCCCCGTCTGTCACTGGTGTCTGTAGCAGCAATACTGATGGCAGAAGTCGGTGCAGCAGCAGCAGCAGTGTCTGGGACTTGGACTCTGTGATCACCCTCTTTTTATAAGTCCCTTCTTACACCTCTTCCCAGAACACCAGACGTGCAACACACAACACACAACACACACATACAGTACACCTCCTGAGGAAATAATTAAGGACAAAAACGCAACGTGGTGGTAGCAACAGTATTGCAAGACGGCCTGCGCCATTTCTTCCTTTCCACATGTGTTCTATTTCACATACCGTTTTTCACAACTCATCTGTTGATGAAGACATTCTTACTTTCACAAACAAAGCCAAGCTCCAAGTGTATTTATCAATCTGGTACCCAAGCTCCCACTCACCACTATGTATCCACCATGGACAAGAGCAAGGAATTGAATCAGTTGCCCTTTTTACAGAGGCCTTTACATTTCTCGTAATGACACCAAGTATTGAATTCTTACTAATGGTGTATTGGTGTGTAATGATGCCCCCACAGATATGCAGTTAAAGAGAACTTTATTTGATCATGACAATTTACATTGATAATTTCTCAGTGAAATAAGCTCCAAAAATATGCAGTTTAGCTTTATTTGATCATCATAATGATTTACATGTATTATTTGTCAAACAAATAATCTCCAAAAGGAGTGGTGATCTTCTGGTGTTCAGAGAGGGAAGAGCAGGAAGCCACTGAAGGTGTTGTGGTGTTCAGGATTATCCCAGAGCTTACTGATGATGATTTACATTTATTATTTTTTGGCAAAGGACGCGCTCAATTTCTTGGAAAAAATTAAAGTCTTTGGGTGCGCAATAAAATGTATCAACTTAAGGAAGAAAAATACACACTCACAAACTGCGTCTCATTATTTATTTATATTACCACCATGTCCAAAAAGAAAAAGCGTTTCGGCTATCAAGCCTTCATCATTGCAATCTTCTGGTGTTCAGAGAGGGAAGAGCAGGAAGCCACTGAAGGTGCTGTCGTTATTAGTATTACCATTGAGCCTGCGGCCAGCTGGCAGAACCAGGTTTACTGCGTCTCCCTTCTCCAGCTGCAGAGTCAGGCCACTGTAGGCCCTTCCTACATTGGTGATGACTCTCTTGAACACTACGTTCACATCACTTTTCTTAAAATCTCTGTATCCGCGACCCAGACCTGCTGAGAAGGCCACCTTGGGTGCTGCTCTGATCTCTTTCTCCAGATTCTTCAATTCAGTCTCAGTGGCTGCCAACCTAGTGAATATCATTATTATTATTATTATGGTCATTTTGTTCAACTATTTCTACAACACATATAGACTATAGGCCTGCATAGGCTAGCCTACTATATGCCTACATAATAAGCATATTATAGGCTATGTATTTTTTTTAATTATTTTTTAACTTCTGCTTTATTTTTTACTTTCATTAGGCTACTTAGGCCTAATGAATTTGATTAGTTTTTGTTCAATTCCTCTGAAAACATCTGAATCACATCACACAAGCCACTCACATAACAGACCTTTAACATAGGCTACAGTAACCAAGCGCACAGCCAAACCACACAGAAGAGATGAGAGGAAAAGGAGAGGAGAGAGGAGGAGCTCTTCTCTACCATGCGCAACAAAATGACAAGAAGCCTAGTTTAACTAAAAGTAAATAATATCTCGGGAATCTTCGCTTCCTTTGTTACTTCCACAGCTTCGTCGTTGGTTGCTTTTTTTGTCTTTACGATGGCGTGGGCTTTCCAACTTAGTTGCGCCAGGACTCGGAACATTTCAGAAGACAATTGAACTGACAGCTACGGTCACACTACTCTGTCAGCTCTCCTCCTCTGCCCTGGTCGCTATTTCGTTCCACAACCTCTCATTTTTAACGTCACTATTATTACGGTTACAATTACTACTAGCATTCACCAACACACAGAACCTTGCTCTAACCCCCGACACATTCTCATCACTCGCACAAAACATAGTCTACAGAACAGAAGTAGCTCTATGCATAATCTGCGTCCTGTTATTGAAACGGTCAGGGCCTCGCTGCTTCAAAAATGCAGCCTGTTACAGCAAGGTTCATATAGTAGCCTAATAATAGCAGTAGAGACGTTAAAAAAGGTTGTAGCGAAAGCGACGAGAGCATAGGAGGAGAGCTGCCTGTCAGAATAGTGTGAGCGCAGCTTAGCTGACAGAAGGCTGGTCGTCTGAAATGTTTTCAATCCTGGCGCGCGCAATAGCATGGAGTTGCCGGTCTTTTAACTGGAAAGCCCACGGTGGGAGGCTACGTCGTGACGCTAGGGTCCATGGGTAATGTAGGAAATCTCGCCGTCTAACGTTCGTCAGAGCAGCGGTTTACCGTTCATAATTTACTGTACTCGGGCGCTACTAGCCAAATTGGCGGGTAGGTATTTTTTTCTACTAGCCAAAATTATTTTTCACCCGTGTTTGGCGGGTTGGCGTGTGTTAATTTAGAGCCCTGGTCAGCTCTGTCTTTTGAGCGGCATTTTCATTTTTCAGATTGTCTATCATCACAGTTTCACGAGTAGCCAGTCTGGTCTTCAGAGCAGCCAGCCCCTGCTCATGTGCTGCACTGTCCTTCTTCAATACGGCCAACTCTGCCTCTTGTGCTGAATTTTGCTTCTTCAGACTGTCCGCCTCCGTCTTCATTTCTGCTTTGGTGTCCTGTAGCACCCTCTCCAGAACCTCCACCTTACTCTCACTGACTGCCAACCTTTGTTTCATTGCTCTCAGGTCCACCATCAAGTCTCTGAGTTCCTTCAGCTCAGTAGAGACGTCCTGGGTAGAGGCGTCAGTGCCGTGGCTCTCTGTCTGGACTCCACACATGGAGAGCAGCAGCACCAGCAGTGAGATGGCAGCCCTCATCTTCCAAGTCGTTGTAAAACAAAACATTCAACAGAATCTGTGTGACTTACACCGTGGAAAGAGTAATTACTGACTAAAATGTAAAAATATTGAGTGGAGGTTATGGTAAGCATATGTTTTACACACACCACAATGATTGTCTACAATTACATGTTGTTTCTAAACAACACCTGCAATTAATATGTTATAAAGACTTCCAATAAACATTGATTTTACCTTTAGGAGTAAGAATGCCCCGTCTGTCACTAGTGGCAGCAATACTGATGGCAGAAGTCAAAGCAGCAGCAGTGCAGTGTCTGTGAATTAGACTGCGTGATGACCCTCTTTTTATAAGTCCCTTCTTACACCTCTTCCCAGAACACCGGACGTGCAACGCACAACATACACATGTAAACCTCCTGAGGAAATAATTAAGGACAAAAATGCAACGCGGTGGTAGCAACAGTATTGCAAGACGGACTGCGCCATTCTCTTCCTTTCCACATGTGTTCTATTTCACATACTTTTTTTCACAACTCATCCGTTGATGAAGACATTCTTACTTTCACACACAAAGCCAGGCTCCAAGTGTATTTATTTATTTATTTATTTAATTTACTGTATCGATATGGCATGCCTTTTATCCACAGTGGTAATACTGGATTAGTAAAATCCTGCAATGCATTTATAAATGATGAACCACATTTACTTTACACTGCAAACATAATTTAGTAATCATTTCACCATAGATACAGACCATGAATCGGAATTACTGACCATATGATTCCATTATTACTCATGCACCGTTAACTAAGGTCTGATTCATATATGATCGGAAAGATATGGAATTATCTTTTTCCGCAATGTTAATACATGATTTATTAACATTTGGATCTCACACCCTTAATTAACCCCTGATATACCACATTTACTTCATAGTGAATCATTATTACGCCAATCATGAGTCATTCATCATTATTTATTGATTACTAATGGAGTAGACATTACTGCATGCATGAATCACGTGTTTATTCACTCAAATTCAACATGGCACAATGGAGAGTATACCATCTCGTCCTGTGTAAAACGAATCACATTGCACTATATTCTCCAACAGTACTATGAACTAGAAAAGTTTATGCTGTAGAACTCAATATTGCAAAAATGTCCAGATGACATACACATTTTAGGTATTCTCAACAGGTTTTCAGGTACCAATAAATTAACTCTGGTTGGCATTGTATTTTTAAGTACAACTGACATCCTAACACAATGTCTTTGAGTTTGTCAATTGGAATTCTATCTGGGATATGAGTGGTTAGATGTCATGACAACAGCTGAGGCGAGCATGGAGTAGTGGTTAAACAGTTGGTCTTGAACCTCAAAGGTTGCAAGTTCAATCCCCAACATGGAGATAACCTCACCTACCTTCATACTTCCTGGAACATGGTATGAAAATGTTCAGATGGCCACCAGACCCGTGACTCCAGCTTTCATTAGCAATGTTTTTCAAATTTAATTTCGAGCGAAATTGCAAAAAAAAAAGCTTAGGTGAAGAAAGACAATGTTTGAGCTGCTGTGGTCTGGATAGGGTAATGGCCACAAGGTCAGAGTCAACTGGAATTATATCTGACATATGAGACTCTGGATGTCAGCATGCTGTGTTTGGGCAGTCATGGACTAACAGTTAAGCAGTTGGTCTCAAAACATGATGGTTTCAAGTTCAATTCCCAGCACGGGGGAAAAAAAAAAATCACATTCTAACATTATTGTTTTGGTATGATGTCAGTTGGCCGGATTTGAAGTGGAAAGTATGTGTGAAACACATTTGACTGTTAATTATGAGTAAGTCCAATACTTTTTAACAAACAGGCCAAAGAGTGATTCTACGATTCCCCTACGCTTTTGGCAAAAGCAAAATGTCAATTATCAGTATTTTTTTTTTCAACTAAATGACCTAGATGTTTACATAGTGTATATATTTAAGTTTCCAAACAAACAAATTGCCAAGCTTAATCTTAAATCATTTGATAAATACTCTAATGAAAGCGAACATTTGCTTAATTATTTTGTCAACAGTGTTATGGACAAATACTATGTCTTTTCAAACATATATAAAAATACTACAGAGTTGAAGCAATATATGTTTGAAAGTGCTTATGTCCCTTAGCAGTAATGTTGTCATTAATCTGTGCAACTGATATAGAAAATGTGATTGTTGAGCTTCATAAGTAGGATTTTATGAGTCACTGTGATACAGACTGACACATTTTTCATCATAAATCTCTGTAACGTCTGATTTGAATATAGTCACCCTCCTTACACAAGACTTCCTTCTCCAGAGATAATCCCTAGTGTATGTTCATAGGATTTTTCCAACACATAAGGGACCAATAGCACAAAAACACTTTCAAAACAGTCAACCGTGTTACTCAACTGTGTTACGGTCAACAGTGCAGGGGAACAAGTCGGCACTTTTTTAGGAGAAAAAACAGAGCAGACAAACCCATCTCCCTAGAACACAAATTATTTTGTTTCTTTGTCTGTCAATATGGATATAAATTGGCAAAAACATACTCCTCCTCAACTGTCATCAGTGTTGCCAGATTGGGCTGGTTCCCGCCCAATTGGGCTGCTTAGGATGGCCGTGTGCGGGTAAAAATGGCATGTATCAGAAAAACCTTCCCACTGCCATATAAATCAATAGAATTGGGCGGGTTTTTAGGGCGGATTTTGATCATTTTTTGGGCTGGAAATCATCAGCCTCATCTGGCAACCCTGACTGTCATACTTAATTGTAACACCATTGACGGTAACACTGTTGACATTTCAGCCATTTTTATGGTGTTGTGCTAACTGAGGACCTCAGAAGTTCCACCACAACACCTTAATCAATTCATGTATCTGTATGCTTTATCTGTGTTTTTCTACATGTGATTTCTAATTCAGATTCTTATGAATATGTTGATAACACAGTTGACAGGCAATTTTCCCGCTATGAGAACATGAAAAAGAATGGATTAAATTATGGAAGGATGGAGCTCAAAATTGACCAAAAAGTCTTCCCGTATCCTGCCAAAGAGGTTATGACATCACATGATGTTATTCGTATGGCCTAAGACCAAACCATTACTGATTTATGGATGAGGTTTCAGACCGTGACACGGTTAACACAGTTTTCGTGGACACACACAAAATGGCAAATTTCATGTATAATGGAAAGGACAGTGGTCTTTCTGACAGTTTTGTCATATTGTGATTATTACTGTGAATCAACATTTGCAATCGTCTTGGGCAAAACAAGTTTCTTTACATGCTAATATGAAGACTGAATCTGACATTTGGAAAACAGGACGGCATGAAAACGCCCAAAACCAGTATTAAATATTCATTCTTGCTGAGGGAAATAATGCTATGTCTACACTTTCTGTATTATATGAAAGATAAATGTTTTCTAATGTCCAAAACATCATTGGATGCAGTTAATAGTTAGTGGAATTGCCAAATAAAATCCACGGACTTAAAAGTGTAGGCGAATTAGAGAATCACTCCTAACATTTCCACAAATATAAAGCCTGCAGACAGGCTCTTCCTGATTGGCTCCTGGCTCTGCATTGTCAATCTAAACTCTTCCTGATTGGCTCCTGGCTCTGCATTGTGAATCTAAATTGGGAAACAGCCTAGGAAGGTGATGCATGTGTGTGTAACTATGGGTGACCGTCCGTTTATCAAAAGGAAAAACGTTTTTTATTGGAAGTAGAGATGCACCGGATCCTTAGGATCCACTGCTTAAAACCCCTTAGCGCAGCACTACGGTTTTCTGTCATGTCATAGCAATGTTGTTATGATGTAGTTAAGCATTTTCAGCAAGTGAATAGGGTCGCCGGTGACCCCTGCTGCAGTAAGAGGCTACGATCCTGCCGGATCCGGAACCGGATCCCGGATCCTACGAAAGGGTTGAAACACATAGCCTACTCGCTCACATGGGCCCTTTTTATTACGTTGGCTTAAACTATTTTTTAGACTCATTGGCCTACTGCCACATTGCCTGCAACGGCCGATTTCACTCCATGCAGCGATTGGGGTTGTGAAAAACTGACTGAAAAGCCTAGGCTACGTAAAAACTAGAGATGCACAAGATTCTGATTTTTAGGTTACTGTCGGATACCGGATCCACTGCTTAAGATCCTGCCGGACCCGAATTCTGTGAAAAACCCTAATATCCTGCCGGATCCAGAACCGGGTCTTGAATCCGGTGCATCTCTAATTGGAAGTTGATCTTTAAGCTCCAAGATGATAACTTAAAAAATAGGCAGTGTAAGAGAACTTTAATTGATTTACATTTATTTTTTTATTTTTAAATAATCTCCAAAATGTATGGTGAGTGGTCATGGTGATCCTCTGGTGTTCAGAGAGGGAAGAGCAGGAAGCCACTGAAGGTGCAGTGGTTAGAAAATAATCATTGAGCCTGGAGTTTCTTGGTAGCCCCATGTTCACTGTATCCTCTTTCTCCAGCTGCAGAGTCAGGCCACTGGACAGATAGGAGGGCCTTCCATCATTGCCATACTCCCACAGAAACATGAGCTTCTGTCCATTCTTATTCATCTCGATAGCCATGGAGCCTGATAGCCAATCCATAACAGTGAACCTGAAGTAGTAGACCCCCCTGACTGGAGCTGTGAAGAAGCCAGTTGTGCTGCTGTAGGCCTCTCCTACATTGGTGATGGCTCTACTGAACACTAAGTTCAGGCCAACACTCCCAGCCTGTATGATTCCATCAGTCAGACCTGCTGAGAAGGCCACCTTGGGTGCTGCTTTGATCTCTTTCTCCAGATTCTCCACTTCAGTCTCAGTGACAAACAGCCTGAGCTTCAGATTGTCCACCTCCGTCTTCATTTCTGCTTTGATGTCATGTAGCGCCCTCTCCAGAGCCTCAATCTTAGTCTCACTGACTGCCGGATTTTGTTTCACTGATACATTCTCAGCCTCATCTTGAGTATGTTTCATTGCTATATTCTCAGCCTCCAAAACCTTAACGTCATCTTGGATATGTTGTAATGTTGCTCTCAGCTCCACCACCATGTCTCTGAGTTCCTTCAGCTCAGTAGAGACGTCCTGGGTAGAGGCGTCAGTGCCGTGGCTCTCTGTCTGGACTCCACACATGGAGAGCAGCAGCACCAGCAGTGAGATGGCAGCCCTCATCTTCCAAGTCACTGTAAAATAAAACATTCATAATTGACCTGAACTACGCAATTTAACACGCTCATGCACGAATCGTGCGCATACACGCGTACCCTACAGTAAGCATACCGCGATCCTTAGTCACGCCCTTCTCCTCAAATCTAGCCACTTTGCACTGTGTCTGAAGGAAGTAGGGAACATACAAGGATATAGGCCCAAAATGTAATAGCCCTTCATGGTAACACTTCATCTTAGGGATACATCTATAAGCACTAACACATACAATGTTAATGCCTGTATAAGTAACTAGTAAGGCATGTACTAAGCAAAATCAAACATTTGTTAAGCATGTATTAGCAAATATCTTGTTCATACACAATTAGGGATTTATTACTAATATAACCTTAGTAAGGACCAGTAAGCCTATATTCCTATTTATTACTAAGTAGTAAGTGGCAGAATACAACGTGTATAAGCGCCCGACACACTGTGTGAACAAACCCTGAGTAGTGTGAAAACAGATGTAGAATAAGGGTCCCTATTCTAAAGTGATGCATTGCTCAGCCCAGAAGTCTTACGGCCCCCCCACCACCATGGCCCACATTACCTAACCCTCCCCTGAGTAGCAATGCGTCAGTGTATACTAAATCA
>NC_085866.1:279610-284610 GCF_034702125.1 Engraulis encrasicolus
TGTTTATTGGCTCAGAGGTGGGTCCCATACATTTACATTTGTGAAAATGTGAAGTAGGCCCCAAGTTGGGAAACCCTGGAGGACCGCTAGAGAGATACACTTAAAGAATCTCTGGTACCGCAGCCATCTGTCAGCAGCAGCAGCGACCTCTAGTGGCAGCCTGGTGTACTTACTCTAGTGGAGCAGCAGGGGAAACAGGTAGCACGCCCCCCAGTGGCCACCAGCAGAAATACAGGAGACTTAACTTAGCAAACAACGCTCGTAGAATACAAATAATTTTGTAATAATTTTGAACAAATAATTTTGCACAAATAATTTTGTTTCATAGATGATACGCATGAACGGCCATCCGTATTAAACATTTCTGCTAAAACGCTGCGAGCTGAGGTGCCTTGAAATCGGAGGATGTGATTGTCACTTTCAAGGCCTATAGGTATTGCCCAGGCCTACACATTTCGAATAATATAATATCCTCAGGATACCCCAATGTGTGTGTGTGTGTGTGTGTGTGTGTGTGTGTGTGTGTGTGTGTGTGTGTGTGTGTGTGTGTGTGTGTGTGTGTGTGTGTGTGCGTGTGTGCGTCCTCCACTTGTGCTTGTAGCCTCATGTTTTGCTGATGTCCCCCCCCCGTGGAGAAAACAATTAAGCTTCCTCGCTGTCAGCCTATCCACAACAAATTTTGGGGCACTGTTCACCATCCAGTTTCCAAATGAGACAATTACTTTAGAATTGAGCTTTTGCAAGACAGTGGAATATAATGCTGTTGTCAGTGATGGCATTACAACGTAGTACTTCTTGGTATGAGGCCACAAGCACAAGTGGAGGACGCAAGGTTGCATATTGTAACGCAAGGTGTCTCTCTCTAATCCCTCTGTCTCTCCTGCTCTGTTTGCCTTTCAGGTGCTGCTGCTAATTAATGATAAATCCATAGAGGTAGAAAATAACACTAGAGAGGACACAGCAATTTGCGACAGCACTGGGAAATGGCAGCTGGAGCTTCCCAACTTCCGTAGGTAGTGTAGGTACCTTCAGGCAATGCAAGTCAATGGAGAACACGCCCACCCCTGTCAAAAAATTGACTAAAACTGTGTGAATATGAAGTAAGACATTAATCAAAGACCAGATTTGAAATGTCAGGCTAAATATCTACTTAAATCATATGAGTCGATAAAATACATTTAAAAATCAAATAATATCTTTTATGAACATAGTTAGCAACACACTTCAACTATTGTCCTTGTATTGTGTTTTGATGGACATTTTCACATGATTAAGTCATTTTTGACAGAGGTGAGCCTCGTTCTCCGTTAATTTCCATTTCTCTGATCTACCTACAGATAATGGCCGCTACAGATTGCCGTAAAAAGGGGGGCGGGGTCCTCTCTAGTGTTATTTTCTACCTCTATGGATAAATCTGATGGCTGATCTGCTGCTGCTGGAGACCGGCCTTTAAACACCACTCCAGTGCACGCTCTCTCTCCTTACCTGCCTGCCCTCCTGTGATAGGCTAGCTCAGTGTTTCTCAACCAGGGTGCCGGGCAGGGCTCGAAATTAACTTTTTTCCTTTGTGTCCCGCAATGGTCCCGGATTCCACTTTGTATTGTCCCGAATGTAACCAGAAGTGTCCCCATTTTTTTCGCGCCTAAATAAGTGGTAAATTATGTCCACGTTCAATTTCATGTGTGATTATTTTTTTTTTTTGCAGTGCAACTGTGAATTCAGGTCTTTAAGAAAAAATGAGGGTGTGTTAAATCATGAACATCTGTGCCTTGTATAGAAAAATGCCTTGAGTAACCGTGCACATTTCGTTTTTCAAGAATATATGAGCATGGTGATATGAGGAAATCTGCATTCAATGACATTATATTTGTCAAACTGATTGCTTTATGCAGCAATATAGCCTACCCATCATGTAGGCTATTGTAGACTATTACAGACAGCCTGTTACTCTGTTGTAGCCTATTTAGCCTACAGAAAAAAACAGCTTTCATTTAGTCTACTACATATCAATAACAATTCAGTGTCTGTTTAGCTTTAGTTAAAAAGTGGCAATAGTCTAACCTAGTCTGACTTTGGCCACTGGTTGTGATGGGCATGCCGGTGGAAGATAGCCAGGCCGTGCCCTCCTAGTGATGCAACAGCTTCAGCCAGTCTCGAAGAGATGTGAAAGTCGATGATAATCAGGCTAGGTGGAAGAAGATGCGGTAGGTTTTTGGGCCGCATCAGGAGTATGACAACGCATTGCAAGACGTTTCCTTTCCGCTTTAAATTCACTTGACATTGACATCAAGACAATTTGATAACCTAAGAATAAATGCACAAGAGAAAAAACTACGACCGCACACTTTCGAGAAAGAGAGGGAGAGAGGCTAGCATGGACTGGAGAGGGAGGGGAGGGGGAGAAAGAGGGATTGGAGAGAAATGCGCTGGCAACGCTGTAAAATGGAAGCGCGTTCTTCGTGCTTGTAATCAATGAAGTCAAGGTGGACTTTTTCCCTTTTCAATTAGACCTTGGCTACTAGGCATTTCTGCTTTTACCAGCACAGAAACAATAAGACGGATACTTCAACATTAATTAAATAACTGCGTTTGTATGACAATGTTCAGAATATAGCGCCTTCATTTCCAGCCACATTTGAATGAAACTGCTTGACGTTCTTGGCTAACAACTACCTCTGTTAGCTTGCTTGCCGTTTCCCTAACTATTTGTTACTGGAAAGTAATTTACAGGCAGTTTCTGATATGTATGAATGAGGGTTAATCTACTTTAGAGCCAGCTCGCGTTTCTGGTGTTTTGGGCAGATAAGCACGCGACAGGTGGCCACAGACAACTGCGCATTGTTTGGGGCTGTTGCTTTGCTTACCTGAAATATTAGCAAAACCGAACTTCATTCCTCTCACAGCTTAACCATGTCTACTGGAATATATCCTTGTTGGCTTGCAAAATCAACAATCCAGAGCCCGTTTTCTATGAGAGCATTTCTAGTTCAGGGTGAAATGGCATAACCAACGGGACAACCTCTCAGCAGCAGTCCGAAGAACAACGCGCTTGCAGTCGCAGCTGCGAAATCAACATTCTAGAACGCAATGCGGATGTTTATAGGAAAGTTTTCTGTTGCTATTTTCGCTGATGGTTGAGTTAATGTCCCAGTGTGATGGCTTTGCAAATATAATAGCCTACTTTTTGAATCTTTTCATTTATATTTTTGGACGGTCCCGGCATTGTCCCAGAAATGATAACTTTGTGTCCCCACAACATTTTTTATGGTCCCCGGGACGTCGGGACACCGTTAATTTCGAGCGCTGGTGCCGGGGCCCCCTTGGGTGCCACAGGCCCCCCCTAAGGGGTGCCGCGGAAACGTGGCTGATAAATAAATTATGTAATTTAATACAAATTTGTCTAAATTAATAAAGTATTGCCTTGTCAGTGGAGTCTTTCATCTCCCATTTAGGCCTAAACACAATAGGCTAAAGTAAATTTAGGTTGCCCCAGTAAGCTGCAACTTCGAACGTAGGTTGTGTGACGTCTTCATATGTTGATCAACCCCCTCCCCCCCATGATCAACCCCTGTACCTGTCCTCTGCCAGTGTGAAGAGGACACTGGCCACCATCAACCCACGCAAAGCAGCTGGCCCAGACAACATACCTGGCCGAGTGTTGAAGGATTGTGCAGAAGAGCTGAAGGATGTCTTCACAGACATCTTTAACATCTCTCTGGAGCAAGCAGTCATCCCATCACTTTTCAAAGCTGCTACCATCATACCCGTGCCGAAGAAATCATCACCATCATGCTTCAATGACTACCGTCCTGTAGCACTGACGCCCATAATCATGAAGTGCTTCGAACGGCTAGTCCTGTCACACATCAAAGCCACCCTACCCCCCACCCTGGACCCCTACCAGTTCGCATACCGAGCCAAGCGATCCACGGAGGATGCAATCTGCTCTGCCCTCCATCCAGCCCTCACCCACTTGGACAATAAAGACTCATATGTGAGAATGCTGTTCATTGACTTCAGCTCAGCATTCAATACCATAATACCACAACAACTCATCAGAAAACTGGACAAACTAGGTTTCAGCACCTCCCTCTGCAACTGGCTGCTGGACTTCCTGATGCAGAGACCACAAGCAGTACGGGTAGGGAATAACACCTCAAGCACCCTGACCCTGAGCACGGGGGCTCCGCAAGGTTGTGTTCTCAGCCCCCTGCTGTTCACGCTGCTGACACATGACTGCACAACGACCCACAGCACTAACCATCTAGTGAAGTTTGCGGATGATACAACACTGGTGGGCCTCATCACTAAGGGCGATGAGACCCACTACAGAGAAGAAGTAGACCTGCTGGCCAGATGGTGCAAAGACAACAACCTCCTGCTGAATGTCAACAAGACCAAGGAGATTGTTGTCAACTTTCAGAGGGTCCAAAAACAACTGCCACCACTGACCATCGACGGTGATGCTGTGGAGAGAGTGAGCAGCACCAAGTTCCTTGGAGTGCACATCAGCGACGACCTCTCTTGGACCACCAACACTACATCACTGGCGAAGAAGGCCCATCAGCGTCTCTACTTCTTGCGCAAACTAAAGAAGGCAAGTGCTACACCCTCCATCATGACAACATTCTACAGAGGAACCATAGAGAGCGTCGTGTCCAGCTGCATCACAGTGTGGGGAGGAAGCTGCACGGAGAAAAACAGGAAGACACTCCAGCGTGTTGTGAACACAGCGAAGAAGATCATTGGAGTACCACTCCCCTCCCTGCAGGACATTTACACCGCACGCCTCACCCGAAAAGCACTGATGATCATCAAAGACACAAGCCACCCTGCACACAAACTGTTCAGCCTCCTGCCCTCTGGAAAGAGGTACAGGCGCCTCTGTTCCCGTACCACCAGGCTTACAAGCAGCACGATGCATCAAGCAATCAAGATACTGAACACTCAACCCACTCTCCCTTCACTGTCAGCCTCTAGCCAGCCAGGCCACTGACAAC
>NC_085866.1:287110-292110 GCF_034702125.1 Engraulis encrasicolus
AGAGTAGAGTAGAGTAGTAGTCTACTTTATTGTCACTATATAAATACAGTGCCATGATGTTTGGAAACAACCCACAGATGCCCACAAAATTAAAGATATAATATTAACAGCATAACTAATAATAAGAAAATAAATTAATAAAGCTATAAAGTATGCAATCAAGTATTCACATGTCAACACACAGAATATAAGTGTATACTTGTATTGAGAATAGGGATGCAAATTATCGATTAATTCATTAATCATTAGTTGATAGCCTTTTCGATCGATCGTTTTCCCCAGAAATCTCAATGTTTCTCAAAAAAAAACCCTACTAAATCTAAAAATAAAATACCACATTTAAATTAATTCTATTTCAATTCTTTTATGTTGCTCATTGAAACTATGCTGTCTATGCTGCCAATTTTGGTCTTTTCATAAATATTTGCTAAATAATGAACTAATATTTACTAGTATGACCACAGTTTACAGTATGTTTTGCAGGTGAAAAGATTTCTGGAAATTCAAAATGGCGGACAATGGAGAATGTATGAAAAATATTATTTTCTCTAAAAATAAGGGAGGTCCGGACCTCCCTCACCTCATATGTGGCTACGGCCATGCCTGGGTCACCAACGTTGGAGACAAGAAAGCTCCCACACACAGCTCACATCGTCAGTCTTATATACACAGCATTCCACATTATTATGCAAATTAAATTTTTCGCTGTTTCCCCAAATAATCAATAGAAATTGAGCACTTTTGGGCATTTTAAGTTTTTTTAAATTATTTAAAAAAATACCGTTATCACTGGAAGGTTCGTTCAAAAACTTTTTAATTGTACTCTAATGGCTGATGACTTGAAAATTATGATGACTGTAATTTCTATTGATTATTTGGGGAAA
Source organism: Engraulis encrasicolus (assembly GCF_034702125.1). Classification (NCBI taxonomy): domain Eukaryota; kingdom Metazoa; phylum Chordata; class Actinopteri; order Clupeiformes; family Engraulidae; genus Engraulis; species Engraulis encrasicolus. Next base: position 287,995 of record NC_085866.1, read on the forward strand.
CAGTGAAAATGTAATGTGCGTAATAATGTGAAATACGGTGTATGTGTAGGCCTATGTCTTCCTGGCATGTAGAGAGAAAACTTCATTTCCCTTGCATGTCTTGTGCATATGAAGAACATGACAATAAAAGCCGACTTGACTCCCACCCACTGTTCACATTTGCAGAGTTTACTTGCAAATTTTCGGTCCATTGACTTTCTTCAAGCAAATCAACACAAATGGTCACTGACTGTGTTACTGGTAACCGTGTTGGTAACCATTTGTGCTGCTGTTGAATTGCTCGAAGGTTGATTGATTCCCAGCCCTAGTCAATAGACCGAATGCAAATGTGAACAGTGTGCTGTGGGGGAGCTTTCCTGTCTCAGATGGATAGATAGATACACTCCCCTCCAAAAGAGTTGTCGCCTATCCATCTGTTTGGAATAACAGCTAATAACCTGACTTTCAATTAATCACTTGGCTTCAGAAGTCACTCATATGAAAGCTACAACCCTCCCGAATGAAAATGTATGTACAAAAATAAATTTCATGCACCAAAGAAAGATTGACCCTTTATTTTCACATAATGAAACACTGCTCAATTTCCCGCAACTTTGAACACTTTGAACCAATCCATGTTGCGCTGACTTCACTGACGTCGACAAACTTCCTTTCAAAAAGGATAATACAATAAAAAAAACAATAAAAAAGTAACCTAGCAATCAGTCCCAGCACTTTACTATGCATGTACAAAGTTGTCGGTGAGGGGGAAAAAACTAATACGAATGTAGGAAACGCCATGTTCTCATTGCGCGTCTGCTCGCATGGTCACAGGAGGGAAAATGTATGACTAGTCTGGCATAACCAATAGGCCTACATTTTTAAAATGTGCGAGGCTTACATAAATATAGGCCTATAATTAACACTTCATGACAGTCATCTACATTACGCCAAGTATAGGGCTCCTACAACAAGATGTGTTTTTTTTTCTAAAGCGGTCCACCTGCTGGGCCACTTTGGTGTTTGACTTGTGCGCATACAGAAGGCAACATTTTCCCTCCGAATTGAGATGCGCAAATGCCTTGTCCACAACAAATGAGTAATTTCCATCCTTAATTGTGAATGCTGCGCGCGTGCCTGGCCGGTAGTAGGCCTAATCTCTTTCGCGCAAATTGGGCTATGGCTGGATACGAGCACTTGGTGACCGTGGTGACCGTGTCGTCAAATCACTTTCGTTTAACCTGGCGCGGTCAAACTGGCAAGGAACACTGAACGTGAATAAAACCAGAGCAGACACGTTGGAAAGCTGTGGGAGTAAGTTGGAAAACTACTTTCTGTCTCTCCCTCTCCTTCTCTCTTCCTTGCACGATTGACGGTATTGATTGACAGCTGAGACCTCCGTTCTGCAGGCGACGTGGTATTTTACAGATAACAATCTCGTCGTCTTTTATATTCACAAGAGCACCAAAATTAATATAATTTCTGAGCATTATTCAGCAAGCACCCTTCACAACAGGAAATCTGTGAACTCCATCCTCCTTACATTGAATGATCATCAGCCGTTAATTTAAAGCCGGCTGACGGCGCGGGAGAACAAAAAAAACCCTAGGCCTATGCCTTCTTTCGAAAGCGACCCCTCCCTCTGCTTTTATTTGTGTTGCTTTTGACAAGCTTGAAAATTAAATGCCGACACAGGCAGACTATGTGTAGCAGACGACTCACATTAACCAGGATTTCAGTCACGCACCCTCTTCAACTGGGTGGACATGCCCAATTCCGCCCGCCTACTTAGCCTATAGTTAATTATGTATCCACTGTTTAAGTCAGGAATGGATATCGACATGATACGAAGTTTATAGGCTATGCTTACAATTTGAAACGGTGATGACATTTAAAACAGAGTCAAACGGCCAAACAGCATTGTAATGAAGGGCGTTGTAATGGCAGCATGAAAGAGATGGAACTTTTCACGACGACATTCTGGCTAAAACTCGCCCTGGCCGCTTCCCTGCTTTGCTTAAGGACCAAAATTATAATATAAAAATGGAAATACAGTAATATAAAAACACCAGAGGACTGGAATCTGGCAGTGTCCTTTACTTTCAAGCGTGGGGAAACACATTGAAAATCGCAACAAAAATCGCACCTTTCACTTCATGCCGCAACAAAATCGCAACAACACAGTAAGAAGCTCCGCAACTTTTATCGCGATTTTCTGGAAATCCTCGTGCACCATCTGGCAATTCCGACCGCGATTTTTTTAGAAAATTTCCTGGTGGGACTGCATTATGTTCGATAGGCAACAAAACTTTTGTCTTGTCAAAATCTGCCCTGTCTGTGTTCATTAAAGGGTCAATCTTTCTTTGGTGCATGAAATTTATTTTTGTACATACATTTTCATTCGAGAGGGTTGTAGCTTTCATATGAGTGACTTCTGAAGCCAAGTGATTGATTGAAAGTCAGGTTATTAGCTGTTATTCCAAACAGATGGGTAGGCGACAACTCTTTTGGAGGCGAGTGTAGATCTTTATTTTCAAATCCTGTTGCGTCTTGTTTTTATCATTAGACACTAATAGCCAGTGTTTAGACTAGGTGGAATCCGAGGTGAATTGGGTTTTGCTCTTCCCCGTTTTGAAGCGCTTTATTATTATGGCATTTTAGCAAGCTCAAAAACACAAACACAAGTAGGTACATTGGGGCCTGTACTACCAAGCTGGTTCAGGAGAAGTTCAATCATCAAGGAAGAAGGTCAATCATCTCATACAAGAGCTTTTCTTAAGAAAATGAGGACTCCGGTCCCCAAACTTTTTTGAACAAAAACATGTGAAGCACATTTGCCGTTTTTTTCAGCCGTTTTGGGCCCATAGAAGTCAATATAAATTGTTGAATTTGGGCGGAATTTAGCGCATTTTGGCGTTTTTGAGAAGCTTTTGGGCGGGATTTGGTCAGACACATCTGGCAACACTGCTTTCCTGTGTGTGTGTGTGTGTGTGTGTGTGTGTGTGTGTGTGTGTGTGTGTGTGTGTGTGTGTGTGTGTGTAATAACCAGTCGGAGAGCGTTTGTTTGCTTGAGAGTAAGCCTTTATTCTGATGGTCTATCTCAACATAATCATTCTCATCTCAACACTCCTCAGCTCAGCTAGACGCCGCTACCATAGAGCAGCTCATCTTTATTTCATTTCATTTATTTTATTTATTTATTTTTGTCTTTTTTACAAAAGAAAGGAATATGAGGATGTACTGATGAATAAAAAAATAAAAGGATAAAAAGGGGCGGGGCCTTTGGAACGCTGTGCCCTGCCCGCCTCTCCTCCGGCACGAGGACCCCGGGGGGGCCGTCCACCCACGCGCCCGACTAAAACAAACATGACACGCACGCACACACACACTCATACATACACACACACACACACACACACGCTGCTGCTGCCCCATAGACAAACTGTATGCATATACATATATACTATGGTACACACACACACACACACACACATATATATATATATACATATCCATGTTCTCTAGGTGTCGTGAGTAGACACATCGTATGCATATTCTATAGCTGGCCCCAAGCACTGGAGGCCCCATGGACAACTGGACACACACACACACACACACACACACACACACACACACACACGGGCCTCTAAACACACTCTTATATGCATATACACTCACTATGGGCCCCCAAGCGCAAAAACACACACACACACACACACACACACCTCTGTGGGCCCCTACACACATGCCCCGTCCGTCAGCCACCAATGGCGTCGCCCGCTCAGCTGCGGTGGGAGGGGCCAGTCCGGTGGTGAGGACGGGGCCTGGTACATTCTACACGGCTTCAGCCAATCCGGTGAAGGGACACGCAGGGGGATGCGCCTTCAGCCAATGGGGAGAGGGTATACGCAGGGGGGGGAGGCGAGGGAGTTGGGCTCTACGCTGACTCCAGACGATGGTCGCGTTTGTGACGACGCATTTCTGCACTTCGCCATTTCAATTTTCTAGACAATAGAATGCGTCGTAATTTCGCATCACACATAAGGGCTGCGCGGGCTGCGTAGTCAAGAACACATCCCATAATATGCAGCTCCAGCACACACGCTGCCCAGCCAGACCGCCATCTTGGACAAGGCA
>NC_085866.1:297110-299610 GCF_034702125.1 Engraulis encrasicolus
TAAGCAGACTATTCAACACTACAGTTTAATAAAGTCAAGTCGCTAAGTAGACTATTCCAACACTACAGTTTAATCAAGTCAAGTCGCTAAGCAGACTATTCCAACACTACAGTTACATTACGTCAAGTCGCTAAGCAGACTATTCCAACACTACAGTCCAGTGAGCAAGCCATTTCGTTTGGTGACACCATTCCCTTTATCTACAAAATGGATCAATTGTAGATAAACTGTTTAGAGCTCAAACTACCCCCTCGATACTGCATGTCCAATGACTAAACAATCCCACCTGTAGGTCTACAATAGGGAAGCACGATTATGGAAAAAATCATAATGTAAGGTGTCACTATTACCACGATTAAATCACGATTTTATCACGATTTTCGATTATTGCGAATACTTGTGTGCTGCATGTCCAATGACTAAATATTATAATCCCACCTGTAGGTCTACACTATTACACTATGAGCAGAGGCTCTGTGCCCTCACATTTTTGTTGTTAATTTATATGATGTATGTGATGTTATATTGTTAAATAGTCCATTTTCCCTTCTCAAAGCAGCGTGAACAACACCAATAAGTTCTCCCCACATTCTGTTGCTTTTCCAGCATTTTAAAAGTAATTATCCTTTAATATCAATTAACCTTTAAAACTTTTAAAAATTAATACTTCGTGTCAAATCGCATCGCCTCATACGGCATGGCATGGAGTTATGACTGAAGTGTTCCATATCGTACTGCACCACAGTAGGCAGGAGAATCGTATCGTATCTTATCAATTTCATGAATCGTGTGTATATCGAATCGTTGGCATGTGTATCGAGATGTGTATCGTATCGCTTTGATGATGAAGATTCCCATCCATAGAGTGTACCTGTTGGTGTGAGTGTGTGTGTGTGTGTGTGTACCTATTGATGTGTGTGTGTGTGTGTGTGTGTGTGTGTGTGTGTGTGTGTGTGTGTGTGTGTGTGTGTGTGTGTGTACCTGTTGATGTGTGTGTGCTGAGGTGATCCGTTGTGTTCGTCCGGGTGGCTCCAGGGAGGGGGGGAGGGGGGCTTGAAGTCCGGGACGTCCTCATTGGACAACTCCGCCCACGACTCCTACACGCACGCACGCACGCACACACACACACACACACACACACACACACACACACGCACGCACGCACGGTCAGTCTGTGTAGTGTATCTGAAGACTACACACTTGCTAAATGCCGTTCTCCTTCTCTACACAAACAAACGCGCACACAGACGCACTCTTTGTTGCTGATGTTGCGCACTCCCTCTATATGAGAATCCTTCTCTGACCTCATTGTTTACACGTTTCACGTTCCATCCGAACTTGGGTGGCAAGAGGCAGCGCATTTTACATGTCGCTTGATTGTTTTTACACACGTTCCGGAGGATTTAGAGGTTCACTGTTGCTATGCTGTCGGTTACACAGCGTTTCCATGACTACATGACTTAGCGTCTCTTTGGTGTAACTGTTAACAGCTTTGCTTTCATGACAACTGTGGAATACATTTAATTGATCCAGCTTGACATGAGCGATCAAGCTAACCAAATTAGCTAGTTTCCTAGAGCGAGGCACATGCTAACCAAATACCTAGTTTCCTAGAGCGAGGCACAAGCTAACCAAATTAGCTAGTTTCCTAGAGCGAGGCACAAGCTAACCAAATTAGCTAGTTTCCTAGAGCGAGGCACATGCTAACCAAATTAGCTAGTTTCCTAGAGCGAGGCACATGCGATCAAATATGTAAACAAAGATCCTCCTATAACCACCAGGTATGAGAATCACGCACACACACACACACACACACACACACACACACCTGTGGGCTGTTGTCCCCCATGATAGTACGTGCCCCCTTGATGACAGCCAGGTATAAGAATTGCACACACACACACACACGCATACACACACACACACGTGCTCACCTGTAGGCTGTCGTGTCCCATGATGTTGCGCGCTCCCTCGATGACGGCCAGGTATGAGAACCACACACACACACACACACACACACACACACACACACACACACACACACACACACACACACACACACACACACACACACACACGTGCTCACCTGTAGGCTGTCGTGTCCCATGATGTTGCGCGCCCCCTCGATGACGGCCAGGTATGAGAACCTCAGCTGGTCCGCTGTCTGGATGAGGCCCATGCGGCACTTCCTCATCTCCAGCAACACGTCACGAATACACACCGAGCTGGGGTCCTCACGAAGACACATCTACACACACACACACACACACACACACACCATCATTAATATACACACCGAGCTGGGGTCCTCACGAAGACACATCTACACACAGAAGATGGCAGGTATGTGTGCTGCTTCTAAAAGTGGCAAATGGCAAATCATATCAGTGCTAGCTAATGCTAAAATTACCCATTAAGCTTCGTTGTATGTTCCCAAACAGCAAGCCAATTCACTCTAAAGCATTTCGATACACGTAAGGGCTCTTACAAACCAGGGCGG